>NW_003853497.1:6034-6649 GCF_000181295.1 Otolemur garnettii
AAAACAATGGAATACATAAAGTGTCAAGAGTAATCGTCAGGGTGTGAAATTCCTTGCTGACCAGATGCCCATGGCAAGCAGGAATTATCCTGGCAGCATCATTAAGAGGTTGACGTCCACAGAAGATCCTCCAGGGGTGCAAGCAGCTTGGGCGGGTGGAGAATTTGAATTCCATACCCTGATTCATAGTTTTCACAATTCCATGTGCAATTTCAGAAAGATTCATCGTTTACTGCTGACACGTCGCCCTTTGGCGTCGAGGAACGTGAGGAGCCCTTGTCTGTGCTCTGCGACCCGGAGCGGCTCTGGTTCTGCTGTTCTGACCCTGCACTGGAGGCCACTGTGGATGAGGACATCGAGGAGGAGCCAGTCTTTTCCCTAAAGCCTGTGATAATGACGGTGACGTTGCCTACAGTTACTGCCAACCGCTGAGCGGTGCTCCTGTCCACGTTTTTCAGCCAGGGCCTTGCTGTGTAATACGTTTCGCTGGTCTTTCTTGTAGCATTTGCAGACTGTATACTGTTTGCTTCGCTAGGAGGATCTTTCAGAATATCAGACTTTGGTTTTGTTTTCTTGTTGGAATTTTCCTTGGTAACACTAGGGCTGATTTCCTTA
>NW_003853498.1:0-1246 GCF_000181295.1 Otolemur garnettii
CCTCACCCACATAGTGTGCATTGTACCTCAAAGGTGTGAATTTACCCAGCCCCTCTTCCCCTCTCCTACCTGCTACATCATTTCCTAACCTATCCTTTCCTATGCTATCCTTTCCTATCCTATCCTTTCCTATCCTAACATTTCCTTTCCTATCTATTCCTTTCCTATTCTTTCCTATCCTATCCTATCCTAAGCTATCCTATCCTTTCCTTTCCTTTCCTTTCCTATCTTATCCTGTCCTTTCCTATCCTTTACTATCCTATCCTCTCCTCTCCTTTCCTTTCCTTTCCTATTCTATCCTATCCTATCCTTTACTATCCTATCCTCTCCCATCCTATCTTTTTCTATCCTATCCTTCCTATCCTATACTTTCCTATCCTCCCCTTTCCTTTCCTGGTACATCCTTTCCTACTCTATCCTGTCCTATCCTATGCTTTCCTATCCTATCCTATCCTATCCTTTTTTTTTTCCTTTACTATCCTATCCTTTCCTTTCCTGACTTGTCCTTGCCTATCCTATCCTTTCCTATCCTACATTTTCCGTTCCTATCCCATCCTTGCCTATCCTATCCTTTCCTATCCTATCCTGTCCTATCCTATCCTTTCCTATCCTATCTAGTTCTATCCTACCCTATCCTGTTTTTCCCCTTTCCTATCCTATCCTTTCCTTTGCTATCCTTTCCTTTCCTATCCTGTCCTATCCTATCCTTTCCTACCCTATCCTTTCCTTTCCTTTCCTATCTTATCCTATCTTGTCCTATCTTATCCTATCCTGTCCTATCCTTTCCTATCTTATCCGTTTCTATCCTATCCTGTCCTATCCTATCCTATTCTGTCTTATCCTTTTTTTCCCCTTTACTATCCTATCCTTTCCTTTCCTGAATTCTCTTTGCCTATCCTATCCTTTCCTATCCTATATTTTCCTTTCCTATCCTATCTTTTCCTATCCTATCCTTTCCTATCCTATCCTTTCCTATCCCATCCTTTCCTATCCTACCCTATCCTTTCCTTTCTTATCCTATCCTACCCTTTCCTATCCTTTCCTTTTATATACTTTCCTTTTCCTAGCTTATCCTTTCTTATCCTATCCTTTTTTTCCTATTTTTTACTTTCCTATCTTTTCCTATTCTATCCTATCCTATGGTTTCCTTTCCTATCCTTTCCTATTTTTTATCCTTTCCTTTCCTCTCCCCTTTCCTTTTCTTTCCCCTTCCTTCCTTCCTTTCTTCCTTTCCTCCCTCCCTCCC
>NW_003853498.1:1772-2784 GCF_000181295.1 Otolemur garnettii
TTCTCAGGAGCCTTTTAGGTATTTCCACTTTTTGTGATGAAAAATAGTGCTTCAAAAAAAGTCCTTGGACATGTCTCTTTGTAGACATATATATTGATCTTCACTGAGACTAAAACCTTGAAGCAGATTTTATTTTAAAATAGTTTTTACACTCATATTCTCAACATTTTTAGGGTAATAACCATTTGTCATTTAAATTGGTTTATGGTTTAAATTTCTGCCAATAATGATTTACTGTTTATGCATCTGCTACTGGCTGGTATTTGATGTCTTTTCACTAATTTTTGAAAATACAATGACTATGAAACTGTATCTCAGAATTTGTGTTTTTCTGATTATATGTAGTGTTGAATATCTTTTCACCCTTTTAATTTACTCATTCTTACATTAAGTTCTTGCAAGGAACTTGTGTCAAAATGTTATGTGTGGTTACATGCATTAGATGTTGGAATTAGAGAGCTCAAGAAAACATAATGTCACTGCTTTATGGGGTTTAAATTACCAATATATGTTTCTCCTCATGTATATTATCTACATATCCATGACCAATTTTTCCATTACATCGTTTATCTTTTGTTACTAAGCTACAATTATTTTTTAATTATTTATAATAATAAGGATATTAAAATGTTTATAGAGTATATGGATTATAAATACCTTCTCCCACCTTATAGCTGCTATTTCCTTTTGGTTTATGGTGTTTTTAGGATATAAATTACATACCTAAATGTATTAAATTATATCAGCACTTTCATTTATAGTTTGTCTCTCTTACATCTCATCTTTAAAATCCTGTACTATATCAATGTAATAAACAATATTCTGTTTTTACTTATACAACTTTATTTTATAACTGTGAATTGTATTTGTGTATAGTTTGAGGGGATTTGTAATTTTGTTATTTTTTATATACATTGTTCTTTTGTTTGCTTAGAAAATATGCAACTTGGATTTCTCCCTTTTCTGTGCAATAATATGAGACAAATTATATACCTTAATTAAGCTTATGTTC
>NW_003853498.1:4927-6631 GCF_000181295.1 Otolemur garnettii
CAGAAAGACAGATATGAATTTGAAAATAGAACTTAACCAAACTGATATAGTATGAAGATACTATGTGTTATATTGTCACTTCCCCACCTATTCCTCATGCCCACTTAAATTTTGCCCTTTTCTATTATTTCCAAAGTACCCCCTGTGTAACTAAACAACATATTAACAAGTTGAAGTAAAAATTAATGTTTAAGTGATGTACCTTAGTCAAAATCGAATCCAATTTATGTGAGAATTAGTCACTATTATTTTTCCTTGTCTTTACCCTCATTCCCTCCATCCTTCTCTGTCTTCTCACCCCTTCCCCCATGCCCCACCATGTGATTAATTTTCCTCATATCAAAGTTGAATACATAGGATTCATAATTCTCCATTCCTGTGATGCTTCACTAAGGATAATGTGTTCTACCTCCATTCAGGTTAGTACAAATGCTGCAAAATCTCCATTTTTTTAATAGCTGAATAATATTCCATGGTATACATATACCACAGCTTGCCAATCCATTCCTGGGTTGAAGGGCATTTAGGCTGTTTCCACATTTTAGCAATTGCAAATTGGGCTGCAATAAACAGCCTAGTACAAGTATCTTTATAATAAAAGTTTTTTTTTTCCTTCTGGATAGATGCCCAGTAATGGGATTGGAGGATCAAATGGGAGGTCTAGGTTGAGTTCTTCGAGGTTTCTCCATACTTCCTTCCAAAAAGGTTGTATTAATTTGCAGTCCCACCAGGAGTGTAAAAGTGTTCCTTTCTCTCCACATCCACACCAGCATCTGCAGTTTTGAGATTTTGTGATATAGGCCATTCTCACTGGGGGTTAGATGATATCTCAGGGTGGTTTTAATTTGCATTTCTCTAATAATTAGGGATGATGGGCATTTTTTCATGTATTTGCAGCCATTCATCTATCTTCTTTAGAAAAGGTTCTGTTCATCTCTCCCCCATTGATGTATGGGATTGTTGGTTTTTTTCTTGTGGATTAATTGAAGTTCTGTATAGATCCTAGTTATTAAACTTTTGTCTGATTCAAAATGTGCAGATATCCTTTCCCATTGGGTAGGTTGTCTATTTGCTTTGGCTGTTGTCTACTGGGCTGTACAGAAGCTTTTCAGTTTAATTAAATCCCATTTGTTTATTGTTGTGATTGTTGCTATTGCCAGGGCAGTCTTCTTTATAAAGTCTTTTCCCAGGCTGATATCTTCCAGTGTTTTTCCTATTCTTTCTTTGAGGATTTTTTTCATGCTTTAAATTTAAGTCCATTATCCATCTTGAATCAATTCTGGTGAGTGGAGAAAGGTGTGGGTCCAGTTTCAGTCTTTTACATATGGATATCCAATTCTCCCAGCACCATTTATTGAACAGGGAGTTTTTCCCCTAATGGACGTTCTTGTTAGGTTTATTGAAGATTAGGTGGCTGTAAGTTGCTTGTTTCATTTCCTGGTTTTCTATTCGATTCTAAATGTCTATGTCTCTATTTTTGTGCCAGTACCATGCTGTCTTGACCACAATGGCCAATAGGATGTTGGTATTTTAATAGGGATGGCACTGAATCAGTAAATTGCTCTGGGAAGTATAGACATTTTAACAATATTGATTCTTCCCAACCATGAGCATGGTATGTTCTTCCATTTGTTGATGTCCTCTGCTATTTACTTTCTAAGGGTTTCATAATTTTCTTTATAGAGGTCCTTCACCTCTTTTGTT
>NW_003853499.1:0-6620 GCF_000181295.1 Otolemur garnettii
TGGTTAGGCAACATTTCCAGTAGTGTACTCCATAGTTGTTCTTATTTATGATTATCATGGAGATTGTCAGCCTATCTGGAAAGTTCCAGCATTCTGGACCTCCATGCCAGGCATGTCCAAACCTCTGGTTTCATGGCCACATAGGAAGTAGAAGAATTATCTTTGGCCACACGTTCAATACACAATCACTAATGAAACCTGATAAACAAAAAAGACATCCATTTATAATTATGGTGATATCTGCCACTACGGATATGCAAAACAGACCTGACATAATCCCTATGTATCACTGAGACCTGAGGATGGGACACTCCTCAAAGCCCCTGATAATGTCATTTCTAAAATAGAGCTCAATGACTTTTGCCATGCTTGACTACAATATTTAGATGATCTTGGAGGCCAAAGTTGGCTGATTTCCTGAGCTCAAGGTATGGAGACAGGAACGAGCAAACACAATGTACTCTCAGAACCAATCTACCACTCGGTTTCTACTCAAATAGAATAGGTAGCCAAGCATTGTGGCCCTTGCCTGTATTTCCAGCTAATCCAGAGGTTGAGGCAAGAGGATCCAATCAACCCAATAGTTGGATGTCACTGTTGGCTACGGCTGAGGCCTTGACACTCTAGCTTGCACAACAGAGTGATAGTCTGTCTCATTAAAAAGACAGAAGAGAGAGAGGGAGGAGAGAGAGGGAGGAGAGAGAGAGAGAGAGAGAGAGAGAGAGAGAGAGAGAAAAGATTTTGGTAGGCACAGTTTCCAAGAGCAAAAGTACAAGGAAAGGTCAGTTGGCAGATGGAAGAGAGGACTAGAAAAAGGAGGAGATTTATTATGACCACTAGGGGGAGAACAATGAGTAAGGACAAGCGGGTTTGGGATTGGTTCATTAGGATATTGCCAGTTGATCTTCTGGGCAGGTGTTGTCCAGAGATGTCTGGTTCCTGGCCTTGCACTGATTGAGGAAAGGGACTATTGGCCAAGATTGAAACAGACCAACAGAGAAATTGGAGCGTGCATTCTTGATTTTTTAGTGTGCATATGAAAAGCCTGATGTGAGTCAAGAATTCACTGTGTGGGCAGTTTCAAGTGACTACAAGAATCTAGGATATCAAAAGGCCAGAGTTACATAAATCCACAGGCTTGAGTAGTAGAGAATTTAGGAAAACATTTTCTCTGTGAGAGAATAATTTCTCTAGTTGACATCTAATCTAGGGGAAAATTTCAACACTAGATCTGTGGTCAAGTGTAAAAATGAGGGCCAAGTCCTCTACCAAATATTTTTTTTTTCCATTTCCATATTGAGACAGAGTCTCAATTTGTTGCCCGGCATAGGGTGCACTAGAATCATAGCTCACAGCAATCTTCAAGTGTTGTCATCAAGTGAACATATTCCTTCAGCTGGGATTCCAGGCACCAGCACAACATTCAGCCATTTTTTATTATTCAGAGGTGGGTATCTCTAATTAGTGTTTAGGCTGGTCTCTAATTCAGAAGCTCGGATAATCCCACTGACTGGGCATTCAGAGAGCCTAGTTGAAGGCATGAAGCACCACTTCTGGTGGGAAACCATCGTTTGAAAAGTATCCCAATTTCAAGGTCTAGAGTGGTGACTCATGCCTGTGATCCTAGCACTCTGAGAGGCAGAAGTATGTGGACAAATGTAATTGGGAACTGTGGGGGAGCACCTGGATTCCCAGATGCTTGGGAGGCAGTAGGATCTGTTGAACACAGGGTTTTGAGATTGCGGTTAGCGAAGATGACATCAGGACACTACCCAGGGGGAAGGAGTCAGATTCTGTCTCAAGGAAAAGGAAAATGACAACTTCAGAAGGATGGAACAATGTGCTTTCCATGTCAATTCATTGTAACCTGTGTGTGATCAGGGAGATAGGATTGACTGTCCCTCAAGCACTCTCACGACCTGGCCACTTCTGATGCTGTGGCCCTTTTTGCACCTCAAGTTTTTGAAAACATCATCAAGTAGCATCGTTGAAATAAATATTTCACCTTTTGAAAGTGTCCAATTCATTGTTTTTAGTACGGTCACAGAATTGTACAGCTACCATCACAATCTAATTTAAATCTTTGTCTTTTATGCCCACATCAAGAACCTCAATACCTACTAGCAGTCACTTTCATCTTTCACCCCTCCCATCATCTACCTGCCTCATACACCTAGCAGACAATTGGCCTTGTCTTGATGTTGTCTTCTGAGTTCAGTCACCCTCTCTGTGGTCTTTTGTAAGTGGTCTTGTTCCCTTATCATAATGACTTTAAGGTTCCTTCCTATTATAACATAAATGTGCACTTAATTCCTTTTGATTGTTGAAAAATATTCCAACATTTGGATATAGAACGTTTTATGTATGTAATCATCTGTAATTCCCTTTAGTAATCCTGAAGATGTTCCTTCTCATTTTTGATTTTTAAATGATTTCATCAACAAGATATTTTGCCTCTGGTAAAAGCCTTTTCCGTGTCTCTTGAGTTGACCGTGTGGTTTTTCTTATTGATTCTATTAATGTTGTGTGTTCTGTTAGTTGATTATCCCCTATTGATCTAGAATAGAAATCCAGGCAATAAATCCCATTTGGGATACATGTATAAAATATTTTGTATGCTACTGGACATTTCCTGTACCTATGCAGTATATCTCATATAGATTAGATACTGTGTTTCCTCCTTTGCACAAGAAAAACACATTGAAATCATCATAGCTCAAGGAAATGCAAGCTGCTGATCTCAAGTGATCCCCCTGAGTTTATCCTTCTCAACAACTCAGAATACAGGAACATTCCAGCATTGCCTAGGAAGTTGTGCACTTATTTTTTTGGACAAGTGGTGTACTCCTATGTTTCTCAATCTGGGATGAAATCCCTTAGCTTCCAGTGATCTTTGTGCCAGCCTCTGAAATTGCTGGGATTATAGTTGTGAGCTGCAGTGCTCATCCATGCTTATATTTTGGTGACTGATTTTCTCTATCTTCCTAATAGACAAGAGCCCGTAGATTAAAAAATAATAACTCTATTCAGATATAATTCACACACTCCATAATTCACCCATTTTAAGTATAGAGTTCAAGATTACACATTGAAGAATCACTTGTATACTTTGTTTGTTGTTACTAGAGAAGTTTCCCTTATATGTAGAAGAGAGAGATAGAGGAAAGAAAGGGATGAAGAAAAGAAAAGAGTGGAGAGAATAAGCAAATGAGAGAGACAGAATTGGATGAAGGAAATGTAAAGTAAGGGAGGGGATAAGGGGGGTTGGCAGGGAATGAAACAAAGAAAGGAAAAGTGACTGAGCTTGGTGGCTCACACTTATAATTCTAACCCTCTGGCAGGCTGAGATGTGTGAGGTTTTTGTATCAGTGGGTGCCAAGAATGGACTGAGCAAGAGTGAGAATCTGTCTCTACTAAAAAGTACAATATTATCTAGCCCTTGTGATAGGCACCCATAGTCCTAGCCACATGGGGTTCTCAGGCAGGAGGATTGCCTGCATGCCAGTGCTTGAGGTTGCTATGATCTAGGCTGAGGCCATGAACCACTAGGTGGGCCACATATGGAAAACATATCTTTTTTTATTATTATTTCTTATAATAAACTATGTGCATTAATGCAATCATGGGGTTTATGGATGTCTTAACCAATAACAAAGAAAAAGACATGAAGGTTATGTTAACTAGTTTGATGAGCGTATTTCAAAATCTATATGAAAACAGTACAATGGAAAACATATCTTAAAAATACCCATACATACACACATGCACAGACAAACCAAAAATAAATTTCACCATGTAAAAAGACCACAATTACCTTGATGGTTGTAGCAAAATAGACATGCTTAAGACCTGTGAAGCTTTTACCAAACTGAAGCGTCAGCTGGGTGTGGCAAATTTGTAAGCTTCTCTAAAATGGATGTTTTGAGGTAGGTGTCAAAACAGATCCTTGTGATATGGGCTAATCTTACTGGTGTTAGATGATATCTCCAAGTAGTTTTGATTTGCATTTCTCTGATGATTAAGGATGATGAACATTTTTTCATATATCTGTAGGCCATGCACCTGTCTTCTTTAGAGAAGTTTCTCTTCAGATCCCTTGCCTACCCTGACATGGGATGACTTGTTCTCTTCTTGCTAATACGTTTGAGTTTTCTGTGGATTCTGGTTATTAAACCTTTGTTGGAGACATAACCAGCAAATATCTTCTCCCATTCTAAGGGCTGTCTGCTTCCTGTACTCACTGTGTTCTTGCCTGCGCAGAAGCTTTTTAGTTTGATGAGGTCCCAGTAGTGTATTTTTGATGTTGCTTCAATTGCCCGGAGCATCATCCTCATAAAATTTTCACCCAGGCCAATTTCTAACACCAGTAAGATTAGCTCATGTCACAAAATCCCTAAATCCCAGATACTGGCATGCTTGCGGAGAAAAGGGAACACTTCTACACTGATGGTGGGATTGCAAACTAATATATTGCTTTTGGAAAGATATCTGGAGAACACTTAGAGAGCTAAAAATAGACCTGCCATTTGATCCTATAATTCCTCTACTAGGTATATATCCAGAAGACCAAAAGTCACACTACAACAAAGATATTTGTACCAGAATGTTTATTGCACACCAATTCATAATTGCTAGGTCATGGAAGAAGTCCAGGTGCCCATCAACCCATGAATGGATTAACAAATTGTGGGATATGTACGTCATGGAATACTATGCAGCCTTAAAGAAAGATGGAGACTTTGCGTCCTTCATGGTTACATGGATGGAGCTGGAAAATATTCTTCTTAGCAAAGTATCTCAAGAATGGAAGAAAAAGTATCCAATGTACTCATCCCTACTATGAAACTAATTTATATATTTCATAGGCAAGCTATAACCCAATTATAGCCCAAGAATATGGGGAAAGGGGAGAGGAAGGGGCGGGTAGGTGGGAGGATGGGTGGAGGAAGAGTGATTGGTGGGATTATGCCTATGGTTCATCTTACAAGGGTGCACCTGAATCTTTCTAAATGTAGAATATAGATGTCTTAACACAATAACTAAGAAAATGACATGAAGGTTATGTTAACCAGTTTGATGAAAATATTTCAAATTGTATATAAAAATAGCACACCATACCCCATGACAGTATTAATGTACACAGCTATGATTTAATAAAAAGAAAAAAAGTCCTTGAAATAGTGTCTCACTTAGTTGACTCTGTACAGTTATGTCATCTGTGTTACAGCTTGAGTCACCCTGCTGTACAGAATCTAAACGGTTTTGTCAGCTTAGTGCTGGGATACTCGACCGTCCATAGGATCCCTAAGGGACAGATAGAAAGTCACTTCTCTGTCTGTTTATGGAGGGCTATGAAATTTCCTGGTTCAAACACTTTAGGGACACTTGGTGAAGTGAGCAAAAAAATGCCACTTAATATCTTTAAACAGAAGCCTGGATCCCAGGACATTAGAGGATGAAGTCACTACGTGGACACTGTGGATGGCATCCCAATGGGTGTTGCCCTGGGTTATCATCTTCAAGCTTACCTTTATTCCTGCAATGTATGTGTAGTTGATATCCAGGTTTTGTTGTTGTTATTGTTGTTGTTGGGTTCACACTATTACAAAAGAGTGGGCTCTTTTCTCTGCACTCAATTCTTGCTTCCTAAAATTTGTTTGATCTGTCACCAAGGGATTCAATAACCCTTCCTCACCTTTTCGAGTCATGGATTTGTAAGTAATTGGAAGATTGTGGTTTACACCCAGTGCTTCCCTGGGATACTTTAGACCAAGAACTGTAGCCCAAAGTTCAGACAGTGATTTCACAGACCTGACAGATTTTTCACCCAGTTCTCAGTGCCACTTTGTGCAATGTTTCACTGTTTTCTCTAGAATAGGCTTGTTTGTGAAAGTAGGTCTCTAGCAGAAATTCCCCTCTCAAAATCTAGTTAGGCAAGGTTTCCAGTAGTATACTACATAGATGCAGTTCTTTATGATGATCATGGGAAATAGCAACCTATCTCGAACATTCCAACATTTTTTACCTCCATGCCAGTTGTGTCCAAATTCTTGGCTTCTTCTCCACATAGGAATTAGAAGAATTACTTTAGGCCACACGTTCAATACACAAACACTAATGAAATCTGGTAAGCAAAAAAAGAGATCCACGCATAATTGTGGAGATATATGCCACCAGGGATATGCCAAACAGTCTTGACATAATTCCCATTTGTCACAGGCACCTGATGATTGGACATTTCTCAAAGTTCCTGATGTCATTTCTTGAGTAGAGTTCTATGACTTTTTCCATGCATGACTACAATATTTGGATGTTCTGGGAGTACAAACTGGGCTGATCCCCTGAGTTCATGTGTTGGAGACCAGGCTTAGCAACAACAAGGCACTCACATGCCTGATCTCCCACCTGGATTCTATTCAAATAGAAAAGGGTGCCAAGCATTGAGGTCCTTGCTTTTGGTGCCAGCTATTCCAGATGCTGAGGCAGAAGGATTACTTCAAGCAAAGAGTTGGATGTCAACTGTGTAGTAGGCTGAGGTCATTACAGTGTAGCTGGGGCAACAGAGTGAGAGTCTGTCTCATGAAAAATAATAAAGAATCAACAAAGAGAGAGAGAGAGAC
>NW_003853500.1:0-6619 GCF_000181295.1 Otolemur garnettii
GGGGGGGGCCCACCATGTAGCTTAGAGACCCTGGGTCTGAAATCCTAGCGCGTATGCAGGGAGTGCACACAATAAGGTACATAAGGCCAGCAGATGCTCTGGCAGATTTATTTCTCTACATCAGTGATTTCCAACTGCTATGCTGTGGCACACTGGTGTGCCATGAGAGGATCTTAGGTATGCTGCAATTTCTTTTAAAGATCATTAATTAAATTATTTTTAAAAGAAGTTCAAGCATAGTTAAGTATATTCTTATTTTTACTTTTTTGGATCAACATAATTTAAGTGTTCTGTGGAAATGTTCTAGTGTGCTGTGAGATTAAAAAAAAAAAAAAAGGTTGAAAAATACTGCTGTGGACATAATGGTGCAAAACATACCCTCTTGTAGGAGCTTAAAGTGGCCTGTTTGTAGATAATGTGTCTTCAGGCTACATTTGGAAGCAGTGAGTGCTCCTGGGTCTAAGCCACTAGCAAGTTCACTTCCAGCCCAGGCCTGCAGGTGCTAAGGGCAGAATGTGTGCAGCCCACCTGGCTTGACCCAGGGCAGTCCAGGTCAAGGTGTGCCAGGTACCGTAGCATGGGGATGGGGTGCTAAGAGCAGACCTAACTGCATAAACATCCACTTCTGCACCAAACAGACTTGTGATGCATTTGAAAAAAATGCCTCCAGTTTGAAAAAAAAACCAAAACTAGTCTTTAAAAGAGATCTTTATTATCTCAGCATGGGAATGAGACTGGTGAATTGAGAATCCATATGAAACCAATTTCATGCAATTTTGTAGCCACGTATAATTTGTGTGTGTGGGTGTGTAATTGGTTTCAAATGCAGGTTCCTGTGACTCTCAGTGCTCTTGACTCTGCAAACAATGTGAGCGCCTCAATTTGGGGACAAGGGCTTTCCGTCTTGAGGCAAAGGAACATTTCTCACTTCTAGGTTTAAAAACTTGAAGTGCCAATGATATTTCAAGAGAGAAAAATGATTTATATTAAACAAAGGCTGAAGCTTCAACCATGGCAGGGGTTGTTTTCTCTGAGTTTTGTTTTTCATGGTCTGAATGAACAGGCTGTGTGGTTGCTTTAACGGGCTAATGACTTGCTCAGTTTATGAAAGCTCTTAGTCAAGAAGGGCCGTGTACTTATCTTGGTGTGTGCTAAGAAAGCAAAGTCACATGTAATAGGTAATGTTTCTGTAGTGGTTTCATCTACCTTTTGCCTCCTCTCATAGAACCTCTCAATAATTGCTTTTAACTCAGAATAGGAGGATTTGTTCTAACTTTGACCAGGAAATAATCTTATCCCAGATAGACAACTTTGGTACAAGTTCTTGGGTCTTGGAAACCTACTAGCAGGAAAACATTTTCAGTGGATTTAGTGGGCAAAGTGCTGCATATGCAGATTCCCCTAAATTCTCCTCATTTTTGTCTCACCAGAAAGTGTAACAAGGTTAGTGCCATCACAGTGCAACACCCCCCCCACCGGTGCTGGTGCTCAGAGGCAGAGCTGGTTTCCTCAGGAGAGTCCCTGGGCAGTGGCCAGAAAATCTTTTGAGTGTCACCTGATCTTGAACAGTTGCAGGTTGCCAGAGATTACAAATTAATGGGGGAAAAAGAACTTCTAAGTAGAGAGACTCTGACAGGCAGTAAGGACAAAGCATGCTTTGATTACAGGTGCATAAGCTGCCAGACAGCCTATTCTTTGAAAGTAAACATGAAATCAATAATCATCAATAAATATGAGCTATCAGAAGCTAGCCATAAGAACTCCTGTACCCAGCGAAGGAAGCAGTGACATTCCTTTCCCTGAAGATGAGTATGTTCCAAAGGATGCATGACTTTTGAGTAGCTCACACCAAGGCCTCCCTGAGACAACAGGCAAGAAAATAGTGCCCTGGCCTGGCCCAATGGCATGGGTTTCCCGAGACCCCCCAGGGAATAAATATGCCCCCAGAATCGGATTCTCCTTTCTGGTTCTCAAACACTTGTAATCCGAGTCTGAGAAATCTGAGAGGATGGTTCAAACAGAGTCAATAGTTCATTTCCACAGGTGGCTCCCAGTGTGCATATACAAACTGTGGGCACATCTTTGCATCCTGCCACCTAATATAAAAACAGACCTCGAATGGGCTGTCTGTTCAAGGAGACCATGTCTCCCTGGCTGCCACCCACCATGTGGCTAAGCATTTCCTTCTTGGAAGTAGCTCCTTTTGGAAAAGACAGAAGCCTTGCCTATGCAGAGCCAGGGAAAGCCCCTGTGAGTTGGATGCAAACTCTGGTCCCCCAGGTCCCAGGAAGAAGCACAAAGCAGACCTCTTGGAGCCACCCCAACCCCCGACCTCCCAAAGACAAGTTCTAAAGCCCCATAAGTTACCATCAAATGTAGGGGGAGTTTGGTTGGTCCCTTGGCAGAAATCTTCTCCCATAGGCCCCTTCTCACATAGCGGACGGTGGTACCTGCAATCTGGAACTCTCCAGGAAGCTCTATCTTCCAGTCACTGTTGATGGATCCCTTGCTGGAGTCTTTAAGAGCTAGAAAGAGAATTGAACACAGCAGAATCAGGGCAGGTGATCGGCCTGTCTTCACAGGGAATCTGGATGTCTTGAGTGGGTCAGAGGTCCCCCTTCCATGGGGGAGGGAGGCCTGAAGCAAGAGAAAGGGAACTTCTGTATCCTGAGAACAGAACACCCCACAGGGAGAGCTGTCATGATGGATGGACTGCTCCGGGCTTCCCAGGTGTCAGGGACTTCCCAGCCTGGACAATGTCAAAACCAACTTAAAAAGAGATCTGGTGGGGGAGGGGCAGAGGATGAAGACCACCAAAGCCAGATCACATTTAAACCATACTTACCCAGAAGATAGTTTTCTGCATGATGAATTAATTATATTTTAATTTGTCTTAGGCTACAAAACAAGTTTTGTTGCTTTAGTACAACTCATCAGGTCACTTTACTACTGCCTACCTGGGGCTTTGGAAGGAGGGCAGCCTAATTCTGACATGTCTTAAGGATTTCATACCCTGGGGCTTCCCACTTGGATCCCCCATTTGTACTGCTAGAAATTCTCTTCCCCTTCTTTTTTAATCTTTCTATTTATCTTTCCCTGTCAATAAACTCTATCCTGTCATTAAAAAAAAAGGGCTCAGTGCCTGTAGCTCAGCAGTTGGGGGTGCCAGCCACATACACTGGAGTTGGTGGGTTCGCACCCAGCCCAGCCCTGCCAAACAACAATGAAAACAACAACAACAAAATAGCCAGGCATTGTCACAGGCCCCTGTAGTCTCAGCTTTTGGGAGGCTGAGGTAAGAGAATCACTTAAGCCTAAGAGTTTGAGGTTGCTGTGAGCTGTGACACCATAGCACTCTACCAAGGGCGACATAGTGAGACTCTGCCTCAAAAATGGGTGCTCCTTCAAGAAATGATGGTTATTCTATTAAATATTTATGTGTAGAAACTGCAGCCACCCACAGATGTAACAGTCGCAGTGGCAGGTTGGGGGGAGGGCACTGTCACACATGGGCCCTGCCGGCTTGGGGTTCACACAGGCACTTGTCTCCAGCTCTGCTAGGTACATGTTACTGATTGGCCATAAGCCAAAATTTGGTTTTCCACACAAGCCATGCACTCCTTCTTATCTGAGTGCCCACCAGTGACTTTGCTGGGTCTTCTCACTTTGGTCTAAAGTCCGTGTTGTCTCACAGGAAAGCACTCCACAGAGAAAGTCTGTTCTTGTTGTTCTCATCATTTAGAAAAAGCCTTTAACTAACTAGAATCTACTCCAGCATTTAGGAGAAGGTAGTAAATGAAGGCAGCAGATGATAGGAAGCCTGTGAGTCATTTCTAAAAATGACACTCCCAAGGTGCCCTCGGTCCCAGGCCCACAACCTATGTGCACAGCTGAAGCCCCAGACACCCCAAATTGCTATGGGGTGCCACCTACTTAGTTTATAATCAACAAAATCAGATCCTACCACATTCACTGTTCTGGGCTTATTGTGGCCAGAAACAAAATGCCTGTATTTAATACTGATTTTGAACAAAGAAGACTTGAAACCCCAAAGGGATCTTGGTTAATGTTGAATTCATCAGCCTGAGGCTGGGTCAGGCCCCAGGGGTTCAAGGGCTGGTTAGACCACAAGCAGTGGTGGGATGGACACTGGGCAGTCAGTGGCCCCTGCTCCTGTCTCTAAGAGGTCCCAGAGCTCACTGCTGGCAAACGCTGAGGAGCTGCATGCTCAGAGCTCCCCGCTTCATGGGAACTGCCACCAGAAGTGGGTTCCCCAATTGGAGGAACTTTCCAGTGAGTGACTTCCAGTGGGGTCTCACTGGGGACAGTGGGGTGGCTGTGAGTGGCTGAAGATTATGGGACTCCAGGGAAGGCCTAGGAAAGAGAAAGCTCTACCACAGGGAGCTGAGTCTGTTTTCCTTCAAGAAATTCTACCTGCTACTAACAGAGGGGAGAATGTGGGAATGTGGAATTTCCTCTCCTTTTTTTTTTTCAGCACACTTGCAAACTACCATTTAAGGGGCACATTCATAAACTCTGACCCATTTAATCTTCTCAACAATGCTGAACTATCTTCCTCACTTCATGGATGAGACAGCAGGGGCACAGAGAGGTTAAGTAACCTGCTTAAAGTTACACAGCTATTGAGTTGAAGAGTATATATCTGAACCTACCAGGCCCAGAACACTCATCACTCTGGCAATTAGAATTGCTGTATTCTTCAGGTTATATCATCAGTCTGGATTTTTATGACAAATGCTTAAATGTGAAAATGTAAGAATTGTTCTCAGGGAGAACAAATTCCAGGCTCTAAAACTTACAGGGTCTGATGTTCTACATATCCTTATAAAAATAACCTCACAATTTTCACAGCTTTCAGTGACTAAATGATCTACATGTATTTGCCTGTGTTAATGATTAGTGAATCAAAGTAGGTGAAGGTAGTGTGGATACTCACTAGTGAATAAATGTGGGTAAAGGTGGTGTGGACAGTAATAAGATAATCAATGTGGGTGATGGTGGTGTGGATACTCATTAGTGAATCAATGTAGGTGAGGTTGGCACGGATAGTCATTAGTGAATCAATGTAGGTGGAGGTGGTGTGGATAATTCATTAGTGAATCAATGCAGGTGAAGGTGGTGTGGATACTCATTAGTGCATCAATGTGGGTAAAAGTGCTCTGGATTCTCATTAGTGAATCAATGTAGGCACTGAATCAATGTGGGTGCAGATTAGGTGGATACTCATTAGTAAATCAATATAGGTGAGGGTGGTGTGGATACTCATTAGTAATCAATGTAGTTTAAGGGGATGTGTATACTCATTAGTGAATCAATGTAGGTAAGGTGGTATGGATACTCATTAGTGAATAACTGTAGGTTGAATGTGGTGTTGATACTCATTAGTGAATCAATGTAGGTTGAAGTGGTGTGGATACCCTTTACAGAATTGATGTAGGTGAAGGTGGAGTGGATACTGAATAGTGAATCAATGTAAATGAAGATGTTGTGGATACTCATTAGTGAATCAATGTAGGTGTAGATGGTGTGTTTACTCAGTAGTCAATTCATGTAGGTGAAGTTGGTGTGGATCCTCATTAGTCAATCAATGTAGGTGTAGATGGTGTGTTTACTCAGTAGTCAATTCATGTAGGTGAAGTTGGTGTGGATCCTCATTAGTCAATCAATGTAGTTGAAGCTGGAGTGGATACTCTTTAGTGAACGAATGTAGTTTGAAGGTGGTGTCGATACTCATTAGTGAATCAACATAGGGTGAAGGTTGTGTGGATACTCATTATTGAAGCAATGTAGGGGAAAGTGGTGTGGATACTGATTAGTGAATCAATGTGGGTGAAGATGGTGTGGATACTCATTCATGAATCAATGTATGCAAAAGTGGTGTGAATACTCATTAGTGAATCAATGTAGGTGAAGGTGGTGTGTATACTCAGTGAATGAAAGTAGGTGAAGATGGTGTGGATACTCATTAGTGAATCAATGTAGGTGAAGGTTATTTGGATACTCATAACTGAATAAATGTAAGTGACATGGGGTGTGGTTACTGATTAGTGAATCAATGTGGGTGAAGGTTGTGTGGATAGTCATTACTGAATAAATTTAGGGAAGATGGTGTGAATACTCATTAGTGAATCAATGTAGTTGAAGGTGGTGTGGATACTCACTAGTGAGTCAATGTACATGAAGATGGTGTGGATACTCATTAGTGAATCAATGTAGGTGAAGGTGGTGGGATACACCTTAGTGAATGAATGTGGGTGAAGGTGGTATGGATACTCATTAGTAATTCAATGTGGGTGAAGTTGGTTCCTATACTCATTAGTGAGTCAATGTGGGTGAAGGTGGTGTAGATACTCACTAGTGAATCAGTTGGTGAAGGTGGTGTGGATGCTCATTTGGGAATCATTGTGGGTGAAGGTGGTGTGGATACTCATTAGTAAATGAATGTAGGTTGAAGGTGGTGTCTATACTCAGTAGTGAAACAATGTAGGTTGAAGGTGGTGTGGATACTCATTAGTGAATCAATGTAGGTAAGGTGGCGTGGATACTCATTAGTGAATGAATGTAGGTGAAGATGGTGTCTATACTCAGTAGTGAATCA
>NW_003853501.1:0-6615 GCF_000181295.1 Otolemur garnettii
TTTTCTTTTTTTTTTTTTTTTTTTTTTTTTTTTTTTGGTACTATGTAACTTATCAGGGACTGTTATAGAAATAAATGCAATTGTGTATCTGAGTAAATAACCTCTTTATAATATATGCCATTGTTCTTCAACAAAGGTTACCTAAATCTATGAATACAAGTATATACATTTTTGTAGGCCTGTATCTAGAATTCCATATGATGATGATTCTATAGCTGCCTTCAAGGATGGCATTTTTTCCCTCTGGCAACGAATCTGATGCTATGGAAAGATTAAAAAAGAAAAAAAATACTAAGTCAAAGAATAAAATTGAAATAATATTTAAGGAAAATTATTTTCTTTCCATGTATTTTTAAATTTTGCAGCTTTCAAAATAACCCAGCTACAGTACCCCTCAGATTGACTGACTCATCTCCATGTCCACACACTTTCTTTAAAAACAGAAAAATCATTTTTGAAAATGATCAAAACATAACATTTTGCTGGAACAGATGCCTTGCTTGCGCTCTGTGCCACATTTTTGTAGTATTTAAAATGAACGTTTTCGTTTTAAACACGGAGTGACTAATCGCCAATGGGGAGGAAAGGAAGGTCCTATTGGAATGAAAGTTAGGGTCTCCCCTTCTCCCAAGGTGACAACACTGGAGCTCAGGCTCTGTGCACACCATACACTTCCCCTGGGCCTCTCACGATTACTTCTCAATACGAAATATTTTTGAATATTTGACTGTCTTGAGCTCAAGGAAATAATTTTAAACATCTGAGTCTGGTAGGCATTTTTTAGTTATCTATTTGTTATTGTATTTTTGCATCTCTTAGAAACCATGCTTCCTTTTAAGTATCATCTGCATTTTAGCTTCTCAGGATATGTTTTAAATCCCCATTTAGAACTATATAGTATACCAATTTATAACTGTTGTTTCAATGTTAAGTATTGACAATGATCCCTTTCCCTCTTAAGGTTGGATCTCATAGAAGTGAGAAGTAGAACAGGGGATAGTAGTGGCTTGGAAGGGTAGAGGAAGAGAGTCAGGGAGAGATTTGTCAAAGGATACAAAATTATAGCTAGAAATGAGGAATACAGTCTAGCATTCTACATTTCTGCAGGATGACTATCATTAACGATAGTGTGTTATCTAGTTTCAAATGTCTAGAAGGAAGTTAGTGAATATTCCCAACACAAAGAAATGATTAAACACTGGAGATGATGGATATACTAATTACCCTATCTGATCGCTATACGTTATCTGTATCAGGACATCCCTGTGTACCTTATGAATATGTATGATTATCATTTATAATTTTTTTAAAAATTGGCATGATTTGGAAGATAAGTTATATAGTGACCCTAAATGTAAAGATCCAGGAAAAAAATATGCCGTATCTTATTTTTCTTATTGTTTCCTATATTAGTGGATTTAATGATGGAAGGATTTAAAATTAGATGGGTGATGCTTTAAATCACATAGTCATCTCTAAATTTCTGCAAGTTTGGAAGGCTGGCTGTGATCCTTTTCTTTTCACCTGGGTGAGAGATCAGTCTGGCTTTGCTTTCTGGTACTCGGTTGACTGTCATATTATAGATGGCTGCTATAACTAGTCCGTGAGCTATCTTTGGCCTTCCTCAGTCCCAACTCTGTATACATGCCTCTGAAACTGATAGATAATTTGGAGAAAATGCTGTTCAGAATAAAAGTTTTATAGGTCACTGAAAACATATAGGGTCATATAAACATCCTGATAATGCTCATAATTGTAAATGATAATAATAAGTATTAGTGTCAGACTGTATGCAGCAGGGAAAAAGTGCTCAATTTAGTAATAAGTGCTGCACTCATTTCTAATCTTAACACACCTGCAGGTTCTGGCAAGTTTGGCCCCAGAGTTTCTTTTGTCCTGGCAAAAATACTTGCATTCAGTGACTTCTGCTCTTTGATGAAAATCTAGGAATCATGGAAATGAACTATCAGACAAGTCTGTTCCAATTTTGAAATGTTTTTGAATGTGTAAGGTAATTGGGCAAAATTTTGTAAAAATGATTAACATTATTAATAATTTGCTAGCAAGTAACAATGAGATGTAGATGAGTATGGGTCAGAAATGTCATTTTGTGATCCATAGTGCTGTGATTTATAGTAAACTACAGGTGCTGCACCATCCTTGCATGAAGTATTGGTCTAACTTTGCATTTACACTATTTCTCAATAGCTTAATCACTCATTGCATAAGGCTGAGTTTTCCAGAAAAGAGGCATAGCTCACCCCTCACCCCCACCCCAGAGCAAGACGGTGAATGGACACGTACTGAAGGGCTGTGCTAGGTGTGAAAACAGAGAAGAGCTGGGACTAGGCATTCTTACTTATTTAGTTCATTCTGATTCATCATTTATGTGGAAAACACCACTTAAGTGAATTCCTGAATTACACAAGACACCCTGTAGTCGTCTCCCTAATGGATAGCACTTCAAATGAGGGAATGGTTTGATTATAGGCTGGAACATAAAAACAGAGAAACTGACAGAAACTGCCTAATATCACTGTTCCCACTGAAGGCCTGAAATACAATCAGTATACTTTTACAAAGTAGTTATGACTTATTTTTCATTCTTCCTCATACTAGGAAAGATTTAAGAAGGCTGCACATGTGCTAAGTACGAGAGGAAATCAGAAGGACTAAAAGACATGACCCTTTGGTATCTAATAACTTACAAGGCTGTCAAAGTATTCAATAGGAAGGCTTGTATTATGGGCACAAATAATTATTTGCTAAATTGTGTCACATGAGAACGTGTAACCTATCTCTGAGGCTCTCTCAAATATTCCAGAATATCTCATATATTCCACAATTATTATGATTTCTGATATTTTATGTCATTCTTCCATGGGTCCCCTGTCATCAGACTGAACATCTGAATGTTTGGATTGGAAAATACAGTCACCAGTGATAAATCCCATCTAGAAAACAATTACATTAACAAATATGTGCATATCTAATAGCTTTTATAAGAAAAGATGAGGAATAATTTGGGTCTTAAATTATTATAAATTAGTTGAAGGAAGAAAGTTGAATATTTCAGGCAGCAGGTGCAGGATGGGAAGGTCCCAGGAAATTGGGAGATACTAAGAACACTAGTCTGGTAATGTCTTAGGTTAGAAAGGGAGGAGAAAATAAGGTCAGATGGATGGGAATTTTGGAAGATCTTTGAAACCAGGCAATGCAGGAAAGTCTTGGCTGAGGGGTACCCAAGGCTCTGATCAAGGAGAAGGACATTTAAAATATTTTTAATATATATTTCAGACTAATGTGAAGGTGCAAACAATTAGGTCACAATGTTTGCCCTTGTTAGGGAGAGTCCCTGTTGTACATCTTACTGTTGAATTGAGAAAGACTGGTCCATTGGTGATGCACAGAAATGTAGGGAAAGAGCAGAGTTAGGGGTACAGACCAAAAGTTGATACTAATAACCCAGTTTTGAGATGATAAAGGCCTCAAAAGCAATCTTTTTTCAATTATACAAAGATATTTTGCTGTTGACTTCTAATGGCCTCCTTCATCAGTCACTTAATGCATTCCACAGACATGGATTTGAGTGAAGGCAGTTTCTAAAAACCAAATTACCTCAAAGAACAAAGTTTTACCATTATTTGGAATGTTCTAAAGAACATAGTATCTTAAAGCAATTGTAAACTATGAATGAAAAAATGGCTTAAGCATTGGCAGTTTGATGGTGCACGTTTTGGCCTGCCCTGCAAGATTTAAACCATCATATTACAGCACATTAGTATTTCTCAAAGTGTATTATGTGAAGCAGTGATTCTATTGGAACGTTAGTAGGTGTTGGGAAGGAGGAAAGAATTTCATGTCCAAACATCTTTGGAATGCTGGAGTCAATAATGTTGAATAAAGTCCTCATTGCAAGATTCGCCAGAACATTTATAGTCCCAATATCCTCTGTGCATACGTGATGGGGCTGTAGCATGCAGCATTTCTGGGTGGATTTGACCATGGATGGCACTCTTCTCTGGGTCTTCCTGATGCATGCCAAGCCACACCACTGAAGGCACAGTGGGAAATGCTTATATATACAAATAAAAGATTACAATATAGTCTAATGTGTGATATTGACATGTAGATAAAATGTTATAAAGATATATGCATGTATAATTTCATTAGGATGAAATGATTTCATAACTGCAAGGAATTCAAGTTATTCATCCTTTCCTAATTGCCTTTGGCTTTAAGGCTTGTCAGAATTCTTCTGCTCATTAAATTCATAATCTCTCCTTATGAGGGAGCGTTGAGGACAACTTCACTGGAGTGGCTCACCCACACACAGACCCCAAATCAGGCTGTTCATCATCTGAGTGTTTTTCTTCAAGCACACAAAGAAACTATTTTCTCCTGGGTAGGGGCTTCCCCTGACCTCCCACCCACCCCTGATAGGTGGAGAGTCATCCCCAAAGAGATGTGTCATTCTTGGAACAGAACATCCCTTGGCGAAGACTCACTGAGTAATCATTCAGCTAGAAGCATAAATCTACCCTGAGGGTCAGAAAAACCCATAGTGAAAGAGAATAATGGGCAGAGGGAATTTCATTCCAGGCTATTAAAATAGACACAGGCACTGAAGTGAATATGCCGAAATGAAACAAAAGGAATTCTCCAAAATCCACACATGGAAGACTAAGTGATAAATTCTCAACCTGGTCATGATTAACTCTTTAGTCACTCTGAAGAGATCATCATTCCCTTTTACTCAGGGCAGCATGGTGGTTGGTGTACACTGAGCCATTTCCTGTTGACTTCATGGGGCTGGTGGTAAACACAGACGTTCTTCCTTTCCCCCTTTCCTTTCTTCCCCACTGTCCTTCCATATGTGGCTGTAATGTTGACCCTGTAAAAGACATTAGACAAAGGATTAGTCAGAAATCAGGATACTCCGGTGAGTCAGAGCAGCCTACCTGCAGCCAGACAGGCCTGGGGCAGGGAGCAGAGTTGGCACCAGCTCTGCTCTGTAGGTTGGAACGGGAGCTGAGAGGCCGTCCTTGCTGCAGAGGCTGGCAGGGAAGTTTCTGCTGGGTGGGCTAGGCATAGGTCCAACAGGGATCAACATGTTCTCGTCACGATTCAGGCAGACGCCTGGCACTAGGGGGGATTCAAGCTGGAGCCACCCAACAGGTGGGCAGAGCATTGCTCAGAAATTCAGACTGGCCGGGGGCTTGATTATCAGAGGCAGAATGTGGAAGGGGTTAGAATATGGGCTTCTGGTAGCATTTTCAATCCTTCTCTCTGTGATTGTGAACAAGTTAGTAACTCATTCTTTCTTAATTTCAGTTTCAGATAATGTGAGCAAGTCTTTTTCTTAAAGGATTCAGTAAAATAATATCAAACATGTATGTATTCAGCACTTACTGTATGTTAGGTACTATGCAAAAAGTTGGCTCAGGATAATTAGATTTAACACTCTCAACAATCCTATGGGAGAGGTATCATCATTATCTCTATTTCTTATGTGTTATTCAGGTTGCCAGCTAGTAAGTCATAAATGCAGATCTGACTCCAAGATCCAACATTTTAACCAAATATAAATTCTTTCTTGAAAATCTAGCTCTTTCTTCATAGTGAGATGCCTGTGCTGCCACCATCACTTTTGCTGCCATTAAGGGTAGGAATGATGTCCTTTGCCCAAGTTCTTGGAGGACACCTCCAATCTTTTGTTTAGGAAATGGGCAAGATGAAAGCAAGGCTGTGATCTTCTTAGTCTAAACAAGTTGCTGAGAAACTGCCATGTATTAGAAAGGGCGTCAAAATCAAAGCCTAGCCCTAAAGACTGTAGCACACAGAAAGACAGAGAAGAGGGAGTCTTCTGTGAGACTCTTCAAATTGAGGCACTATGCAAGTGGGCAAATAACCAGGGAGGTGACCAGGGATCAGCTCTGGGACAGTAACCCAGGATGGGCTCCCAGCACAAAGCAAGAAATCGGTAAAGAGTATGGCAGTCTGCTTCATAGAAGGTGTTTGAATCCCAAAGGCCACTTCAGGATAGAAGGGGGCTTGTTCTACATAAACAGAGTCAGCACCAGCTCAAGAAACGGGGCTGGGCTAAACTCACAGGATCCAGAAGATTGGAGGTTAAATATCATTCCAAGTTACTTCCTTGATAATATAGTGCTGTGTGGTGTGGTGTGGGGTGGTGTGGGGTAATATACGGTGCCCTAGTAGAGTGTAGCACAGGACAATGTAGTGGGGTCCAGGGTAGGACAGCACTGTGAGGTGTAGCATGTGTACTTTGCTATAGAGCAGTATAGTGTGGGACAGTGTCATGTGGCGTGACACAGATGGGGTAGAACAATATAATGTGGGACAGTGTCATATGGCATGACACACTCAGGGTAGAGCAGTGTGGTGTGGGACAGTGTCCTATGGTGTGACACTGAGGGGGTAGAGCAGTATAGTGTGGGACAGTGTTACATGGTGTGACACTGATGGGGTACAGCAGTGTAGTATGGGACAGTGTTACATGGTGTGACACTGATGGGGTAGAGCAGTGTAATGTGGGACAGTGTCCTGTGGTGTGACACTGACGGGGTAGAGCAGTGTAGTGTGGGACAGTGT
>NW_003853502.1:0-6614 GCF_000181295.1 Otolemur garnettii
AAAAAAAAAAGAAATATACTTAGGGAAAATTGACAATATCCCCAAGTGGTCAAACTGGTAACTTTTATGCTACACATATTTTGTGGCAATAAAAACAACCAGAAAACACAAACATAACTATTGTTATTCAGAATGTATACAACACAATAAAAATACTGTAAGAAAGTTATCCAAAGCACTCGAAAACACTCAAGGCACAAGGGCATTTTAATGCAACGGAAAGTCAAATGGTCAAGGGAAAAGAACTCAGTCTTGGAGTTCTTTGGAGAAAAGTGAAGGAAGATCCCACACAAATGTTAATTTACACCCACTAAAATGACAACACTAAGAAACCTGCTATATTGTGTTGGTGAGAGTGTGTAACCCAGGGAACCAAGTCTGATGTTGGATTGTGCCTTGGAAACACGGGCCCATAACACGGCAACTGCATTCCCTCACATTGCATAAAACCTTTGGAACAAACGCCACACATTAGACTGCTCAAAGCATCGTGGCTTAGAAAGGGCCTAACCTGTTAAGATTTCAGCCGTCCATACACAAACATCGGATGCATATTTTGTGGAGCAGCACAGGTGGCAAACGGCACAAGAAGAAAAGTGAAAGGTGGGCTTCTGCAGGGGACGATATTTGCTCGGAATTCTCAGTATTAACAGGAGCGTCCATTGCACTACAAGAGCCCTGTCCAGAAGTCCACGGGCAAGGAAATGGCGCATGTGGGTGGACGAGCTCCACAGGGGTGCAAACCAGGGCAGGGGAAAGGAAGGCAGGACGGGCACCTACCAGAACACAGGCTCCGTAGGGGACACACTGTGCAGCCGGAGAGGAAGTGGCGGAATCCCGTCTAGAATAGGATGACATCTCCTGTCAGGTCAAGACACGTGAGAAACCATGCCAGGGAGGGTGGGGGTACAGGAGCCTGTGGCCAGAGCACACAGGCCAACCTTCAGGGTGATGGCTGCTCCTCGGGGCTGGCTGCAAGGAGCCAGTGGGTGACGGCTGGGGTGTGGGCCCTTCTCCCTCCTCTAGGATCCTCCCTTCCCAGACACTCCCCAGGGTGAGGACCTGGCTGGGGACCTGAGGAGCCAAGGCCAAGGGCCTACAGCAGGGTGGGTCCTGGAGGTGGACGGCAGTTCCAGAGCCCGGCGGGGCCCCACTTCCGCGCACGCGATACTGGCCAATCATCGAGGCCGGCTGCTCCTGCGCAGTCCTGGCCCCAGAGGAGCGCCTCTGTGATGCCTAGCGGAGGTCATCCGGGTCCTGTGGGGGGCGCTATTGGGGTGGGTGTGGTGAGGCACCAACGCGTGTGAGGCAGGGCTGGCGGGGCTGGCGGGGCTCCGGGGCAGGGGGGAACGTGGCTACCAGGGACTAGGGTCTGGACCCAGACAAGGGTGGGCCGAGGCTGATCTCTGAGGAGATGTCCCTGGCATTGCATGGGGCCTGGGTCAAGGCGAGGGCACTGATTGTGGGCCGAGTGTCCCCAGGTCCCCTGACGGAGGTTCATTGAGGACATCTGGGGGGATGAGTCAGGGCAGTACAGGTCTGTCCCTCCTGAGCAGCCACCATCTGAACTGAACTCTGAGGTCACCTGGGGTTTCCCCTGGTGTCCACGATGGCGATTGGGCAGTGCCCGCACCTGAGAGCCCAGGACAGGGACAGAACGAATCATTTCCCACCCCGAGGGCTGGAAGGATACGGACTCACCCCCCGGTCTGACTCACCAGCAGACAGGGCGTCCCTGGGCTCCGGAGGGCCAGGGCTGCACTGTGTCCCGAGGGCACGGTGGACTGGGTCTGTGTGAGGCGACCGCAGTGGCTTGTGGGGCGCAGGCGCGCCCTCTGCGGCCAGCGCGGGGAATGATGGGACTGAGCGGAACGCGGCAGGGGCACCTTCTTCCTGGTCCCCTTCTGCTGCGACAGGAGGCCCAAGAGGACCCAGCCGTGCTCTTGTTAACCCGGACAGCCTTGCCCTCAACCAAGGGCTCTCGCTCAACCCGTCCCAACCTCTGTAGAATGTCATTGCGATCACAAGGGCCCTGTGTAGGTGGGGCTTTGGTCCTTACCTAGGACGTGGGGCACCCAGGTAAAAGCCCATGGGGTGAGGGGCTACGAAGGCTGTGCCTGCCCCAGGGCTTGGCCTGTCCCGTCTCTTGGTATCTATAGTGTGTGGAGATCTGGGGCCTGTCATTGCTCTGGATTCTGGATTCTGTGGGGGTAAACGCTGTGTAGCCCTGGTTTTTGCGCTACAGAGGGGCAGGCTCCCACCTCAGAGTGGAGTCCGAGCACCACCCCCCCCCCAGCTCTCCTGCAGGAGTGCAGTCCTGCTTCCTCCTGTCCTGTAGGCGGTGGAAGGCTTGCTGTGACTGGAACCTTGAGAGGGGCCATAAAGGGGGGGCTGTGTCTAAGGATCCGGGCCCAGGCTCATTTCCCGTGACCCGCACCTAACGCTTGCACGCACACGTCAGCTTTCCACGTCTTGGTGGCAGACAGCCTGGGAATTCCGCCCCTACCACCCTGCTCCAGCGCCCTTCCTTTAAACATCTTTGTCCTTTTGCTTTCCAACATTCCAGGAATTGACGACTATGGAGGAAGCAGCCCCCTTTCAGATGCAGCTGAGCAGGATTTGTGGTAATGTGTTGAGACTAACTTTTGCCCGCTGATAAGTCAGTAAGGAAAATCAGCTCTGACCCATGTGGCACAAGTTGTGTGTAAAGCATGTGGCATAAGACGCTTCTTGTGGTGCACATGTGATATTTCACTGGCCCCTAATGTAAAACTTAATGCAGTGTCTTCACAGGAACGAGCTCCAGAACGCGTTGGAGAAACTTGAAGGTATGTTTGAGGAGACAGATATAGGTAAAAGAACTTTTCATAACCTATAACTTAGATAACAGGAATGGTCAACAGTGGGCTGCACTACTGTTCTTACTGCCTGGTTCTCATGTGCAGGACTTCAGGGCAGTACGGAGTATGATTCAGCTCCCTAGATTTCTTAACTTACCCCTTTCGATTGTTGGTGTGAAGGGGTAGAACCAACATTGGTACCATCAATGGTATGACTGATGCTTTTATTTAATGCACTGTGGGTTACCGGGAGAGCCTGTCTCGGATCAAAGGGCTCCAAGAACACTTTCAGACTGACCTTGCTTCCTCCTTGTGTCACGTAGCAAGTCATATATGCAGTTTAAATGTCAATGTTTAATTTTCCCACGTCAGCTCTTTTCTAGATCTTTGGAAATTCTTTCCTTTGGTTGGTAGCAGTGCAGGTTGAGACCTGTCCAATAGCTGCTCGTGGTTATATTGATCCTAATAACCCCTGTAGTGGAGAACTAGGCACACTGTCGCTAGCAACAGCGTGAGATATTGGCAGAGTCACTGGCGAGTGCTACATACATCTTTCAGATACCAGTTACCAGAACTGTGGGCAAGGACCTCCTCTTAACAGGGTCAGACTCAATGTTTGACTCCTGTGTCTGTGTGGCTAAGTCATAGGGCCAGAAAATTTTGATAACTTGGTTTGGTCGTGGCACTGTGCTTGGTTCATGAGCTGTCTTATAATTTGTTGAATGTAGATGGTAGAGTATATTTTCAGAATATTGGTAGAATGATGCAGTTCATTGATGATTACTGGGAAGTAAGCATTGATGGTAGATCCATAACATAGTCAGTCATGGGCCTAGGGCTGCACTGTTTGAAATAGAAAACATGCTTACAGTTTACACACTGTTAATTTGAATTTTGTGAAATTCAATTTTGGATGAAAATGATATGCTAACACCTCCATGAAAGGACATGGAAAGTGTTCTTAAATAAATTTTCTTATTCTCTTGAATTTTATTCAAATTTAATTAAAGGTCTCACTGGCTAAAATATTTGTTTATTTCTTATGAAATTATTTGTATCTTTTAGAACCCACGTTATTTGCAATAATGTTCTGTGTTTCACATAACGAGTTTTAATAATCACGCAGTTATATGTGTCCTTGGAAGTGGGGGAAATTTTGTAAAATATGACAAACCAGCCTTTATAACTCTTGTCTAATGAGAAAGTAAAGGGCTTCCATGACCACATTAACTCACATTTTGGAAAACAGAAACATTTGACTGTCTGCTATCATTTTCTTCTAAGTATGAAGTTTCTCTCTCTCTCTCTGTGTCTCTCTGTCTCAGACACAGGCACAAAAGGAGAAGTCTTGCTTATCAAAATGCCTATTGGATAATGCTAATTGTCTTTGTAATAGACAGTGAACCAGCACTACCCATATTGACTTGAACATGTGGGAAGAAAATAGGTCCCAACAATACATTTCAATGACTGTCTATTTACAATGCAGGGGACATGAAAAAGGTTTCTTATGCAAGGAGAAAATGTTTCAAAAGGATTATGAATGCTTCTATGAAAAATATTCAGCAAACAATTGATCATCTTTGGAAAACCCAACAAGAGCAAAGGGAAGGTTGGCGGGAATGTAGAGGCAAACCATTTGTCTCATGTCTTAGTGGTCCTGAGTACAGACTTGGGAAGAAATACGCCATGTGCACTATTTGAGAGCTGCTGAAGTTGAACGTACATTTGGCTTAATTTGTCTCTAAGGAAGTCATTCATTTAGTCCTCTGACCTCGCGCCATAATCGGAATGAGATGCATTTCCTTGGGGGCAATAAAGATGTCCTATTTGGGGCAGCACCTCTGGCTCAAAGGAGCACGGCATTTGCCCCATATACTGGAAGTGGGGGGTTCAAACCCAGCCCTAGCCATAAACTGCAAAACAGAAAAAAATTACCGATTTCGCCCATGCCAATTATAGTTGATGTGCTTGGTATAAAGACACTTTTATCCATTCCACAAGCCTCCTTTCTCAATTAGAGTTAAGAGTCTTATGCTGTTAGCATTGTAATAGTTAGCTGTGTTCAATTTTATAGAAAAAGTGAAACGTATATAAAACACAATTTGCAAATTTTACTGAATTGGTCTTACTAGTTTCCTTGCACAAAATCATTCCTGTGAGAAGGTGGGGGAATATGAAGTACATCTGGTGGACATCATTGATGATAAATGGATATAACATCATCAAGGAAGCCACTGGTGATTCTGCAACTTACATGTTATTCAGAAGGAGAAAAGGAAAAAGAAACTCCTGTGGCTAAAATGCATTTCAATGGCATATTTATAGTACAGTCCCTCTCCCGTGGTCACGGAGAGCGGAGGCACGTGCGGTAGTTTCCCTCTTAGCTAGTTGCCAACAAATGCTGATGGAATGAGAGTCCATCATCTATTTTAATTTCCCATTCCTCAGGAGAGGATTATGGCTGATGTCATCACCTTCTCTGGTCAAAGCAAAAGCCATGGCAAGAACATTTTGTTTGGAGAGCGTTTGATGTTTTTGCCATTTCTAGGATGTATCACGGTATCCATGATCATGGTTTACAGGCAGAAGCTTCGTTGGGAATATTTCTAGGAGTTTCTGGCTTTGATTCTGGAGTCGGAAATGGGTACACAGAAACTCAAAGAGGAAGAAAAACTCGGTGTAGGTTTCCAGCTTAGCTTCATAATTAAATCATCTATTGTATCAATGTCCCAAGTAGCAATAATTCATGCATAACTTAAGGAGAGAAGGTAGGGGCTGTGAGTCCAGATGGACCAAGGAGGGCAGAAGATGTGGCAATAGGAGACGGAGAATTTTCTGTGGATTGGTCCTGTCTCTCAATGAGACAGTAAGGTCAGGAGTTAGAGGTAGGATTGGAGAGCAGGTGTTGGGTGTAGTGCGGAGGAGAAGGCCTGGAATGGTTTTTGGAGAGTGTGCCAGTGAATGGACTGGGGGAATCTGATTTTGCCAAGTGGCATTAGAGGGATTTGCAATCAGACCCATCATCTTGGTTGTGTCAGAGGAGGTACAGGATTGGAATGTTCTGGGTTGAGGTTTAGCCGAGCACGTTGACAGAGGGAGAAATGTGCAGGGTATATAAGCAAGGACCGAGGTGTGATGAGTGAGCATGGAATTCAAGGAGGAAGTGAGGATAGTGAGGACACGGGGTGGGGCGTTGGACAGTGGAAAGTGCTCCCCTGAATGGGTGTTAGGTCTTATAGACTACTGGCCTGTGGTACTGAAGTGAGTCACCTGCAAGGGGAGGGAAGGAGTGGCTGAATGTCGGGAAGAGTGGACAAACAACATATAGCACGATGGTCAAGGGTGTGGACTCTGGCAGCACAGTGCTTGAGGTCCAGCTCTGATTGGACCATCGGTGTCTTTGAAGCCTTGTGCAAATTCATTCTCTGCCTCAGTGTCCTCATCTGTGGTGTGGACAGCACAGGAGAACCTATGAGAGAGTTGCTCTGAGCATCAAGTGAGTTACTATATGTAATGAGTTTATTGAAAATGGTTCAGCAATATATCTAAGACGTGGTTCCTTTGTAAGATTTTGGTGTCTCTGATACTGTGTAGATGTGGACGTTGTTGGCAAGGATGCCGTCTAGGCCGTGACCTTGTGAGTGGCTACTGTGCAGAGGTGTGTTCTATGCAGGAAGATAAAATGCATCATTGTTGAGAAGAACATGTGTGTGGATTTTGAAGTCATCAAAAATAAGACTTATGTATCTAATGTTATGTGAGGACATTTTG
>NW_003853503.1:0-1523 GCF_000181295.1 Otolemur garnettii
GAGAAAGAGAGAACGAGACCAAGCAGATTCCTTGTCAAGGTCTGTTTAATGGAGGTAATAGGTCAGTTTTTAAAACACTCAGAGAAGACAAGAGGTGGGGCAGAGGAATGCGGGAGTAAAGGCTGAGCTGAAGCTTGCATCAATCTCCTGCTGGGAATGTAAACGATGTGTCTGAAACATTTTATGGCTTCTCTGGGAAGAACAGCTCCTTGTCTGATAAGGGAAAAACAGCTCCTTATCTGATAAAGGTTAGCACAATCTCGGGGGTGGGGATGGGGGGCCATCTGGTGTCATTTAGCTCCTGACATTGGCACCTTGGGGTTAAATGGAGAATGGAGTTCGAAACCCCGGGGGCCAATGAAGAGAAATCAGGCACACCTGGGTGCAATGGGGACTTTAGTTCGAAACCCGGGTGTCCAATGAAGAGAAATCCGACACCCAGGGTGAAATGGGGACTTGAATCAGTTACCCCTGGGGATAATGATGAGAAAGTTTGCACCCTGGGGTTAAACGGAGACTTCAATTAGAAATCCCGGGGGCCAATGAAGAGAAAGCAGGCACCCTCTGAGGAAACGGGGACTGTAGTTACAAACCCCGGGGGCCAATGAACAGAAAGCAGGCTCCCCCTGGTAAAATGAGGACTTCAGTTTGAAACACCGGGTCCCAAAGAAGAGAAAGCAGACACCCCCAAGGGGAAATGGGGACTTCTATTAGAAACCCCGGGAGCCAATGAAGAGAAAGCAGGCAGCCCCAGGTGAGATGGGAACTTCAGTTTGAAACCCCGGGGGACAATGAAGAGAAAGCAGGCACATCTGGGTGCAATGGGGACTTCATGTCGAAACCCTGGGGCCAATGATGAGAAAGCAGTAACACTAAGATGAAATGGGGACTTCAGTTACAAAACCCCGGGGCCCAATGAAGAAAAAACCGGCACCCCCGTGTGAAATGTGGACTTGAATTAGAAACCTCGGGGGCCAATGAAGAGAAAGTTGAAAGCCCGGGTTAAATGGAGACTTCAATTAGATATCCCGGATGCCAATGAAGAGAAATCAGGCACCCTCTGGGGAAAAGGGGACTGAAGTTACAAACCCCAGGATCCAATGAACAGAAAGCAGACTCTCGCGGGTGAAATGGGGGCATCAATTCGAACCCCGGGGCCAAGGAAGAGAAAGTAGACACTCCCAGGGGGAAATGGGGACTTGTATTAGAAACCCCGGGGGCCAATAAAGACAAAGCAGGCACTCCTGGGTAAAATGGGGACTTCAGTTCGAAACCCCAGGGGCCAAGGAAGAGAAAGCAGGCACATCTCGGTGCAATGGGGACTGCATGTCGAAAACCTGGAGCCAAGGAAGAGAAAGCAGGCACATCTGGGTGCAATGGGGACTGCATGTCGAAACCCTGGGGCCAATAATGAGAAAGCACTAACACTTGGATGAAATGGAGACTTGAGTTACAAAACCCTGGGGCCCAATGAAGAGAAAGCCTGCACCCCCGTGTGAAATGTGGACTTGAATTAGAAACCC
>NW_003853503.1:2468-4398 GCF_000181295.1 Otolemur garnettii
GAAGAGAAAGCAGGCACATCTGGGTGCAATGGGGACTGCATGTCGAAACCCTGGGGCCAATGATGAGAAAGAAGTAACACTTGGATGAAATGGAGACTTCAGTTAAAAACCCCTGGGGCCCAATGAAGAGAAAGCCTGCACCCCCGTGTGAAATGTAGACTTGAATTAGAAACCCCGGGGGCCAATGAAGAGAAAGTATGAACCCCGTGGTGAAATGGAGACTTCAATTAGAAATCCCAGGGTCCAAGGAGGCGAAAGCAGGCACCCCTAGGGGAATAGGGGACTTAAGTTACAAACCCTGGGGGCCAATGAACAGAAAGCAGGCTCCCCGGGGTGAAATCGGTATATCAATTGGAAACCCCGGGGTCCAATGAAGAGAAAGCAGGCACATCTGGGTGCAATGAGGACTTCATGTCAAAACCCTGGGGCCAATGATGGGAAAGCAGTAACACTAGGATGAAATGGGGACTTCAGTTACAAAACCCCGGGGCCCAATGAAGAAAAAGCCGGCACCCCCGTGTGAAATGTGGACTTGAATTAGAAACCCCGGTGTCCAAAGAAGAGAAAGTTTGAACCCCGGGGTTAAAAGGAGACTTCAATTAGAAATCCCAGGGTCCAATGAGGAGAAAGCAGGCACCCCAGGGGAATAGGGGACTTAAGTAACAAACCCAGGGGCCAATGAACAGAAAGCAGGCTCCCCGGGGTGAAATCGGTATATCAGTTCGAAACCCCGGGGGTCAATAAAGAGAAAGCTGTCACCCCCGGGTAAAATAGGGACTTGAGTTCCAAACCCCCAGGGGCCAATGAAGAGGAAGTAGGCACACCTGGGTGCAATGGGGACTTGAGTTCGAAACCCCGGGGGCCAATGTAGAGAAAGCAGGCACATCTGGGTGAAACGTGGATTTCAGTTAACAACCCCGGAGACCAATGAAGAGAAAACCGGCACCCCCGTGTGAAATGGGGACTTCAATTAAAACCCCGTGGGACAGTGAAGAGAAAGCTGGCACCCCCGGGTGAAAAGGGGACTTGAGTTCAAAACCTCGGGGGTGAATCAAGAGAAAGCATGCACACCTGGGTGCAATGGGGACTTCAGTTCAAAATCCCGGGAAAGAATGAAGATAAAGCAGGCAACCCCGCGAGAAATGAAGACTTCAGATCGAAACCCTGGGGCCCAATGAAGAGAATCCAGGCACCCCAAATGGGAAATGGGGACTTCTATAAGAAACCCCGGGGCCAATGAAGAGAAAACAGGCACCCCCGGGTAAAACAGGAACTTGAGTTCAAAACCCCAGGGGCCAATGAAGAGGAAGCAGGCACACCGGGGTGCAATGGGGACTTTAGTTCGAAACCCGGCGGCCCAATGAAAGGAAAGCCAGCACCCCCGTGTGAAATGGGGACATGAATTAGAAACCCCGGGGTCCAAAGAAGAGAAAGTTGGCACCTTGTTGTTAAATGGAGTCTTGAGTTCGAAACCCAGGGGGGCAATGAAGAGAAATCAGGTACACCTCGGTGCAATGGGGACTTCATGTCGAAACCCTGGGTCCAATTATGAGAAAGCAGTAACACTAGGATGAAATGGGGACATCAGTTAGAAAACCCCGGGGCCCAATGAAGAAAAAGCCGGCACCCCCGTGTGAAATGGGGGATTGAATTATAAACCTCGGGGGCCAAAGAAGAGAAAGTTGGAAGCCCGGGTTAAAAGGAGACTTCAATTAGAAATCCCGGGTGCCAATGAAGAGAAATCAGGCACCCTCTGGGGAAAAGGGGACTGAAGTTTCAAACCCCGGGGGCCAATGTACAGAAAGCAGGCTCTCCCGGGTGAAATGGGGGCATCAATTCGAACCGGGGGCCAAGGAAGAGAAAGTAGACACTCCCAGGGGGAAATGGGGACTTGTATTAGAAACCCCGGGAGCCAATGAAGAGAAAGCAG
>NW_003853503.1:5427-6606 GCF_000181295.1 Otolemur garnettii
CGGGTAAAATGGGGACTTCAGTTCGAAAACCCAGAGCCCAAGGAAGAGAAAGCAGACATCCCCAGGGGGAATGGGGACTTCTATTGGAAACCCAGGGGGCCAATGAAGAGAAAGCAGGCACCCCCGGGAAAAATGGGAACTTGAGTTCAAAACCCCAGGGGCCAATGAAGAGGAAGCAGGCACACCAGGGTGCAATGCGTACTTTAGTTCGAAACCCCGTGGCCCAATGAAAGGAAAGCCAGCACCCCAGTGTGAAATGGGGACATGAATTAGAAACCCCGGGGTCCAAAGAAGAGAAAGTTGGCACCTTGGGGTTAAATAGAGACTTGAGTTCGAAACCCCGGGGGCCAATGAAGAGAAATCAGGCACACCTGGGTGCAATGGGGAGTTTAGTTCGAAACCCGGGGGTCCAATGCAGAGAAATCCGACACCCCCGGGTGAAATGGGGACTTGAATTAGGAACCCCGGGGGCCAATGATGAGAAAGTTGGCACCCCGGGGTTAAACGGAGACTTCAATTAGAAATCCCGGGTGCCAATGAAGAGAAAGCAGGCAGCCCCATGTGAAATAGGGACTTCGGGTCGAAACCCCGGGAAGAAATGAAGAGAAAGTTGGCATCCCAGGGATTTAATGGAGATGTCAATTACAGACCCCTGGGTCCAATGAACAGAAAGCCGGCTCTCCCGGGAGAAATGGGGGCATCAATTGGAACGCCAGGGCCAAGGAAGACAAAGTAGACACTCCCAGGGGGAAATGGGGACTTGTATTAGAAACCTCAGGGGCCAATGAAGAGAAAGCAGGCACTCCTGGGTAAAATGGGGACTGCATGTCGAAACCCTGGGGCCAATGATGAGAAAGCACTAACACTTGGATGAAATGGAGACTTCAGTTACAAACCCCCGGGTCCCAAGGAAGAGAAAGCAGACACCACCAGGGGGAAATGGGGACTTGGATTAGAAACCCCGGGGGCCAATGAAGAGAAAGCAGGCAGCTCCAGGTGAAATGGGGACTTCAGTTTGCAACCGCGGGGGCCAATGAAGAGAAAGCAGGCACATCTGGCTGCAACGGGGACTTCATGTCGAAACCCTAGGGCCAAAGATGAGAAAGCAGTAACAGTAGGATGAAATGGGGACTTCAGTTACAAAACCCCGGGGCCCAATGAAGAAAAAGCCGGCACCCC
>NW_003853504.1:0-6592 GCF_000181295.1 Otolemur garnettii
GGTCCCGTCTTACCCAGCTCTGCCTGGTCTGCCTGGTCTGCCTGGTCTTATCTTACCCTGCTCTGCCTCACACACGCTGTCACGGCAGACTGCACACAGCCCTGTCACACCACTGAATTTCTCAGCTGCTCAGAGTAAGACTGCACAGTGCCCACCTTAAGATTCTTATCTCCAATGTGAAGAGTGTTTTGACTTGGTTCTTTAGTTATCATTTTCTCTTTACAGAATGTTCTCAAGAATTTTTCTCTAAAATCCAGGTACAACTAGGTTAATACATATACTTCTTCCCCCCAGTAGCTGTTTATAATTAATAATTTTAAATTATGGTATAAATTTCCCATAATTATATCTTGAAATCATTTTCTTTCTTCCTTTCTTTCTTTCTCCTCTTTATTTCCCTCTCCCCTTCCCTCCCCTCCCCTCTCTTTTGAGGGGTCCTCACTTTGCTGCTCAGGCTGGATTTCAGTGGCTGCTCATAGCTCATAGCAACCTCAAATTCCAGGGCCCAAGAGGTCCTCTTGCTTCAGCCCACTGCGTAGCAGGGATTACAGGTGTGTATAACTGTGCCTGACTAATGTTTTTTAAAGATCTAAAGCCGCTCAAAATGTTTTCAACAAAATATAAGCAGTTGCTTTTCAACTGGTTTAATACACTTTAGTTAGATTAATTTGGTGAAAAAAAATGAGAAATAATGCTGGGTTGGAGGGAAGGGGCTTCTGCTACTTAATTTTTTTCTCCCCGTCAGATTAACTATATGCTTTTTTAAAAGCTGCAACACATCTTTTGTAATACTAAGTCAAAATGGTAGTAGAAGTAGATATCAAATGAAATTCTATAGTTTCCCTCTTTTATGGTGGGAAGTTGGGAATTTGTTCCTGATGCAAGCTGAAGGCTACACAGAACCTCTGCACGGCTCTTTCTGTCTCTTCCATTTTCTTCTGAAAGCTCTGGAGTCCAGCTGAAAGGCTCCCATGGAAGCATCTTCATTTCCTCCTTTACCTCCTGTTCCAAGTTTTGTTCCCTGTTTTTTGCTCTTTGTTTTCTAGTTGTCCATCCAGACACATATCTGCTTCTCCCCGTAGATAATGAGCTTCTTTGGGACAGATGCCATCACTGTCCGTCTTGAGAACCCTCTTGTACAGCACTGTCTTTAAGGCACAGTGTCTGCCCAAGAGCATCTGAGGATTGGTCTGAAATGTTCATGGCAAGAATTGTGGTGTAGCCATGGTCCAGCTTGTTTAGATAATCAGAAAAATGAACAGAGATCTAACAAAGCCAGTGTCTGAGAAGGTGGCTACAAAATATCAAAGCGTCAACCCTTAAATTACTCTGCGTTCCCCCAGCAAGATAAACAATAGCAATTTAAAGTATTAAACTGTGTCTAATACATAAAAACATCAGTCTCCTAAATCAAATTCCTTAAATGTAAGCCTTATTTAAAGCCTGGCCTTGGGAATAAACACATCATCTGATTTTTAGTTTTCAGTTTTTTCTGCTACAGCGGAAGCAGCTTGTATATCTTGATGCGATCCGACGTGCTGAGCACACAAACCCACTCATAAAGGAGTCAACAGTCAGGGAGGTCTTGCATCCTCCGAGTGGGCCCTGGGAACCCTGGGAATGGCTAAATGCGTGGCAGGGAGCCTGAAAAAGTCCAGGAGCAACTCTTCTTTCTACACGGAAACATGAAGATGGTTCTTTAATTGCAGCTGCAAATGTTGTGTTCAGTGTCTGTCTCTATATGTGGCTTTGTGCCTTATTCTTGGTCATTTGTTAGGTTAGTAAATTCAAGGGATCCTGCAGAAATAGCCTATCCCAGGAGCAGTCTCATCACTGAGAAGATGCTGGACAGTGGCTAAGATTTGGGTTAGAATTCTGGTTCAGGTGACCTGCTGATGGCACTGTGGAAACAGCCATAAAAACGGGCATCAATCTTTTCTGTGCCTGAAGTCAACCATCTGTCACTTGCTCAGAAGACTATGAAAATCTTCATCACACCTACAAGATAAACACAAGGCAGCAAGTGCCACAGACTGTCTGGGTCTCCTTCAGACTCCTGCTCTGCAGGCTCTGCACGTCTCCCCAAGACATCCAGGAGTAATCAGCAACAATCACAGTGATTACGAAGAAGCCCCAGGGCTACAGGGTGAGCCCCACCTTCTACACAGTAATGGGAGTACAGCATGAGGCCCAGCTCTTCCTAAGGGCTTTGTGTGGGATGGGCCTGGGAGCCACCATGAGTGTGCGGACCACACCTTGTTGAGACCATCTTACAGGGACAGGGGAGACGCTGCAAGACAGGTGACTCATCACTGTGCCTGGGCTGAGAGGGACAGGGAAGCCATTAGCTACCCAAGCCTTCTGCAACAAGCTCCAGCCCTTATGTTGGCAGCAGAACTAGAGGTGTGCTTGTGGCCTTTCTTCCAGTGGGTGGAATGGAGAATGTCTGTCAATCCTCAGCTCCTACAGGCACAGAGTTTTGGCAACACCTGGAACACAACTTTCCAAACCTGCTGAGGCAGAAAGCTGGGGCCCTGCAACCTGTGGTTGGCCCAGCCCTCCAGCTAATTCAGATGCTGCTGAAACTTGAGAACTGCTGCTTTAAAGTATAGGAAGAATACATGCCTGTTGCCACTTTTCAGAAGTCATGGTAATACATGTAGGCTTAACTCTTATTTGGAATTGATGCTCATAATCCAGGGAATACATTTGTGATGGGAAAATGTCATTATTTAGAACCATACTACTGGAAATCATCGATCACTTTTCAAGAAAGTCTGTAGTCTTGGGCTCTCTACTGGGTTTGGGTCCTGCAAAGCTGAGCCTGGAATTGATTTAGAGAAAACTGAATTTCTCTGAACTGTAGAGTTAGAAGTATTTAGAATTTTCTTGGACATTTGGGGAAGGGGTGGAGGAGAAAGAGGGGCAAGCACAGAGTGAGTGACCAGGAAGGGTGGCCTTGTTGGAATCCCTGAAAAGGAGAGAAGAGAATGGTCTTTTAGGAAAATGTGAGGTTGCTGAGCAGGCCCTAGAGGGCAGTAACCCTCCTGCAGCCCCCTGGGTCTCTGCAAAGACCCTGCTAAGGCAGGAGTTGTAAATAGTGTGGCAGCAGGACTGGTGACTGTGAGCTGAAGGCCATGCTTGGGTCTATGTGGAGCATGTGGGAAAGAAGAGCTGGCAGGATACACAACCTGCAAGAATTCCACAAAAGCAGAAGAAAGGCTGGGGCATGGAGCCTCCAAGGTTTGCTGAGACGTTGAGGATGAGACTGGGTTTTTTCATAGGGTGCAGAATGGAGGTTGAAGCTTACATCTGGGGTCTGTGTTTATTGTAATAGTTAGATGAATGTTTTGTAGTGAAGCTTGTTTCCCTGTGAAAGAGCATGGTGATTCCAAAACCCTGCATGATTTAAGACTTTCAAGGAAGAGGAAGGGACCTGAAATGGCTCAGTGTCATCCTCTGAGTGACTGATCCTAGGCCACAGTTGTCTCGTCCCTGCAGGACCTTCTCATCATTACAGGCCCTCTCAAAAAAGCCCCTCCCTTTTCTTCCTTGTTTCCAGAATATTCTTTTAAAATGCTGTGACTAAAATGGACCTGCATGCCACTCAGCCAGCATGGATCCAGGCAGTGCGTCACATCCACCTAAAAGGACACGTCCTTGTACCACCAATGATAGACTTTTTATAGCAGCCACAGGGTCAGGATCAGTCATGCTCTAACTTTGTGAAGGAGGAAACCCAATTGTCACAAGTCACAGAATCTGAGCAGATGGGACAGCTTGTGAGATCACAGTGATCGTTTATCTAATAGACCCAGAGCCTGGAGGATGAGGCGCCCCAGCTAAAGTGAGTGCTGTTCACAGCACGGGGCCTCTCCATATCCCCCCCCACCTCGTCAACAGGGCAGAGAAAGGCATCAGATCCTATTTCCATGAACCTTTACTTGGGACAGTCTATGGTAATGTAACCCATTACATGAACCCCTACAAAGCCTGGTACTCTGAGAGAAAGGTTGGAGATGATAGATTTAAACAATTACTATTTTTTTCTTACCTAGTCATAGTGAACCTCTGGAAAATATTAATATTTAAGTTATGAGTATATTAGTTAAGATGCCGTTGCCTGCCTCCAACATACAGCTCCTACATATGTATCCTCCTACAAAGGGAGCTATATGTAGGAGTATATTGAATTGAATATATTTCATCAGATTTTCCCACCATTTCAGTAGATTTTTAGTTACATTGCACTTTTAGGGAGCACTGGAGGTATTTTTTAATTAAAAAAAAAAAAGATAAACATAAAAACTTTCCAAATGTCCTATGGTCCAAAGGTTAAAAAGCAAATTATGGTGCCTTTCAAATGAGATTTCACAAGCAGGATGATTCAGACGCATATTCACTGCTGCTCTGCTGCCCTTTTAAAATTCAACTGAGGCATGCTTGTCTTTCTTTCCTTTTGCTTTTGTTATGAACTGAAGAAATTTTATAGAAAAGAGTAACAATAATATCTGTAATGCTGTCCTCAAAAAAACTCTTTAATACCTGTATACATTTAAATAAAATCAATTTATGAATGTAAGTTATGTTACCTCTATCATGATTCCTCATGCCACTCGAATACCCTCTCAACAAAGATCTCTTCCTTGACAACGTTCTTTCCTCCTCCCCCACCGGGCATTTGCTCCTGGCATCCTCCAAGTCCCCCCTATCTCAGGCCTCAGCAAGCTACTGCATGTAACTTGCCCCTTTTCTGGGCTAATACCTAATCATCCTTCAGCTGAGGTATTGAGCAGGGAAATCAAGGATTGATTCATTTTAGGTGTGTTGCCAAGCTGGCTAGATTCTATATAAGGTCAGAGAACAAAGTTATCAACAAAGGCATCTCCCAGAGTTTTACATTTGTGCCTGCATTAGCAGGTTCGGGCTGCTGTCTAAGAACACTATAGACTGGGGGCTTAGACAGCTGCCATTTGTCTGTCAACAATTCTGGAGGGCCGAAAATCCAAGTTCTAGGGGCTGGCAGGCCCTCTTCTGTGGAAGGCTCACTCCCTGGCTGCAGACAGCTTTCTCCTCTCTTCCTTAGGGCACAGTCCTGCTCACTCCACCCTCAGTACCTAAGACCTCCCCGAGGCCCCACCCAGTCCCACTAGGGTTAGGATTTCAATTTGTGAATTTGGAAGGGACTTGCCCCTCGGTTGCCCCTCATTAGCAGGTCGCATGCTCACAGCCCACAGCACCTGGCACAGGCAGGTTCTGGGAGCCCTTCCTGCCAACCTCAGGTGCTGCATGAAGTTAAGGATGCAGGCTCAACTGGTGACAGATACCTTGAAACAGTCTCACCTCCCCACTGCTAGACTTTTGAAAATATGCCTCATTGTTCAGTTTAATGTGGGTGCTCATCTGCTGACCATGGTCATCTGTGTGCATGGGAGAGGAATTGGGTTGGAGCAAGTAGGGGAGTGGGTAGCAAGTGCCCTCCTGGCAGCCCTCTGCACACTGCTGTGAATTTGTCAGTGAAAAGAGCCTTGTGTTACTTAGCGTTAAACCAGAAAACAAACAAACAAAATCCCTCCCTGCCCCCCACTGAAGAAACGAAAAAGGCTGGGAAAAGAGAGAAACAACTTGGCTTGGATTCATCTCTGGTGCCCTGGGGGCAGCCATGTAAATGCCTTAACCTCTCTGGAGTTTATTTCCTTATCAGCAAATAATGATCACAATAGTACCTGTGTACAGTTGTTGTGAGGATTGTAAGGATGAATGCATGTGAAGTGCCTAGGGCCGTGCTCAGTGAAAGTTAGTGGCTATAATAATGTCATTCCTCGTTTTCAGAGCAGAAACTGTCACCCTCCTCTGAGTAGCGCTGGGTATTCCAAAGCAGTGAATAATTCAGGAAAGTTGTGGTTGTGCCACTGTTGCCCTTTAATTGTGCACCCTTTTATCATTAACTCTCAGTGTATTTGATTCTGTTCTGGATACTCCAGGGGACACAGGAAATGGAAACCAACAGGTGGGAAGATGTGATGGGCAGGAAGCAGTGGGGGGTGGGGTCTTCAGTGGACGCTGTGATGATGCCGGGCAGTGCCCTGGAGGAAGGCTACATGGGCTGAAGGCAGGTTAGCTTTGAAGCAGAGAAGGCTTCATGGGCAGCCCTTTGGTGGGAGGAGGGACAGGTAACATAAACAGGAGATGAGACTTAGGTTCATTGTACAGAAGACATTTCAGAAATGGCAATAGTCACCTTATAAAAGGGGTGCATCTTTGGAGCTGTTACACAGAGACTAAGTAACCACACACAAGATGCTGTGTGGCCCAGCAGACTGGTAACCAAGTAACCTCCACAGGGGTCGTTTCAACGGGAAGCGAGTCCTTGATTTGGGTTGAGTCTGGGCTCTGGTGCTGGGGGAGTGTAAGCTGGTTGGTCACTCACCTGCCCAGGGCCTCCTAACCCTCGGGCCCTGAGTGGGTCTTTAGAAATCGCGGGAATTAATGAATGCTGTCACTGCAGCCTGTTGTTGACGCTCATCGTGTTTCCTGCTGGCTGTCTCCTGCACAGTCAAGGGCTCTGTTCACTGGACACTGTGCTCTGCAT
>NW_003853505.1:0-6591 GCF_000181295.1 Otolemur garnettii
TTCCCTAGTTCTTTTGTTGTTGTTGTTTCATTTGCATAAGAATAACTGCCCATTTGTGCAGACAAATCTAAGGCAGTGTCCTTCTGGAGAGCAGTCACAGTTCTTTAATTTCAGGATGTAAGGGCTTAGAAAGAGAAAGATAGTTTGGTGATGAAGGTGAAATGAACACATGGGAAACACAAGGACAGCCAGTGACAGACTCAGATGAGGGCAGTTTAATTAATTTTCAACCTGGTAAATAGTTCTAGAGTTAGTCTATTATAAGATCTCTTTTATCCTGGACACTTGGAAAGCTTCAAATCTTTTATTTTCAACCAACATGTATGCAGTAGTGAATAAGAATATATGTATGAATAAGAAAAATGGCCTTGAAAACAAAAATATAATTTCACTTTCTTATACTTCAGAAACAAACATCTGAACACATTTTTTTTGAACTTATAAAAACAAACAAAATTCACCTTTTGGTAAAGATCAGGATGAAGGTGCTGACAGGTTCCGGAGGTCGGATCTCAGGCTGAAAATTGTCCTGTGGGTGACATCGGTCCATACCTTACAGTGTCACCCACACATCCTCCTGGAAAGGCTGTGCGGAGAGGGTTGAAAGGGGTAACAATGTTCCTTATTATTTTAAATACTAAGGGTTGCTATTATCCATTTCCTGGAGGTAATTCCTGTTTTTTGGAGTGAGGTCAGCAGTGCTGTGGAGCAGGGTATACCACTGGGCTAACTGTAACTTTCAAAGCAGCTCAGCAGGGGGTGAGGGCACCGCTCTGGTAAATCTCTCTGCAGGATGAAAAAGAAAAGGGAGGCTTGGACAGTCTCGTTCCATCTGATAGAATTCCTACAAAAGATGAGCAAATATCAGATAAGGACGTTTATCAGACCTCACAGATTTTTATAGCCACATCCATTTGGGGGACATGAAGCAGCGTAGACTTGCTAAGTCCCTGGAATAGAAGACCGAAGACACCATAAAAAAATGCAGACTGGCGCCCCGGGAAGCACCATAGCCCATGGTTATCACTCGCCCTAATACGCCTGTCAGGATACATACAGCATTTTTCTTTGCTTGTTAAATGATACCTAAGACAGTATTTCTAATGAAAATACAGCATAGCCCATGAGAATCTATCTCAAAAGAAAGCAAAACTATGTAAACAGTCTGATGAAAAGATGGTACTGGTCCTACTAGAAGACCAAGTGCTGCGGGGGTGGGAGGGGAGTTCCCTTCCCTGCTCATCCCTGGGGCTCGTGGCCACCTGTGGCTACAGACCCACACCTGATGTCCACTCAGTGGATCTGAACCTTGGACACCAGCGTGGATAATGGGCCACCCAGGAGGCGCTTTAGTGACAGGAGCAGGTGTCTCCAGGCCACACGTTTTGCAGATGACGTAGAATTTAAGATAAATGTAAATTTGCCATTTCCCAACCCTGGAAGACAGAGCACTGCCTGTCCATTCTCACCATTAAACTGGTGAGGTTGAAAGGGTGAGTCCATCCACAGCACCGAAAGACAGGCAGTAGCATTGCATGGGTGGTAGGATCTGTATACTACGTGTAAATGGCAGAATACAGCCCAACACTTTTCACCAGACAGTGTTCAGATCTGCTGTCGCATTTGTTTTATGTTATTTCAAACTATCCTGTTCCCTCAATCCATAAACGAGTCAAGGCTTCTTACAGATAACGCCACAGACCTCAGGCAGCCAGTTTTCACCACCGCTGTGGCCCCTGAAGTCTGCAGCGTTCTGCAGTTTGTCCTTTCTCTCAGGCCCAGAGCTGAATCCTTGCTCCCGGAAGCCGATGCCTGTGAGTCAGCCACTCAGCCTGTGGGTGGAAAGAGCCGCACAGTGTGGTAGCCACAGCCCAGTGTGACCTGCTCCCTCACTTGAGTTTACACAGCGACTCTCAAACAGTTTGTGTTTGTTTCTCTGTGAAAATAGGCACCGAGCAGGAGATGAGTCCTGGGTGGAGATGGACAGAGAGTTACTGTGTCTGAGGGCGTCTGCAGGAAACGCCTGCCTCTGGATAGTAATACAGTTTCAAGAGAAATTTCCAAACCTGATGAAATATTTCCTTGATCCTCAAATTTAGAGACTGTGAATTGGGGGGTTTCCCAAGTCCTCAAAAACATCAAGGGCCTACTAAAATGGAATAGAGAGCTCTAGGAAAAAAGAGAAACAGACGAAATTGTAGGTCTGGTCAGAGCCTCCCTTTAGACCCAGCTCTCCTGTGCCCAGTCTCGGAAACCCCGGTCACGGGATCTCCAACCGCTCACCCCCACCAATGCCGTCCCCCAGGGGGGCAGCTGCTCCTCCTGCTAACTCAGTTGGTAGACTCGGGCCCAAACAAGTAGAAAAGAAGTGAAAATCCTTATAGCCATCCTTAGGAAGGCTCCTTCAGGAGCAAAAAGACAGGATTCTGGGTCCTCCTGATACTGGAATTTTGCTCTTCAGTAGGTTCTTGGTCTTGGTCATTTGAAGAATGAGTCCGTGGACCACAGATCAGTGGTAAGACAGGATTTATTTACAGAAAAGAATACAGAAGTGCCAGAGCTCCTGGCAGAGTGAGAAAACCCAAGTGGGGAGACAAAAGCTCTGTCTGTCTGTCTCCGAGCTCTTTGTCTAGGGGTATATACAGTCGTATGGGGCCCTTGGTAGTTACGTTTAGCGTGTCTGAGATATGGTGTCTGGGACATCCTTCTGGGACATGTCTGGGTTGTGTCTGGCTCGCAAATGAATGGCTACAGTCCCTTTCATTCCCAAGCCTAGGAAATGGGGCCCCCCTGCCCACCCTCCAGCCTGCTGTTTCCACTGCTCACTGCCACCGCACCAACACCCCCAAGGCAGAGGCAGCAGGTCCGCGCCCCCCACCTCCACAAGCTGGCTGGGATGCCCCTTGTCCTGTATCACTCCCACCCCAAGCAGAGCAGCCCCGTTATTTTTATTTGTATAAAGTGATGTTCTGAAGGCTGCGGGGTCAGAGTGTGGAGGGCTGGGGCATGGAATGTACCTTGAAGGAGCACTGTCCCCACCAGGCCCCTATGCTGTGGCTGGGCTGCCCGGCCAGCTATGGTGCTGGGTTAGTCAAACAAGCCCTTTATGATGCCACAGGTCAGACAACTCCCTGTCTTGTCTAGTAAATAACTTAATCCCTGTAGGTTCCTATACCCGGGCGGCCCTGAGAACTGGGGCAGGACACCAAGGCAGGTGTCAGAGTGTGGCTGCAGGTGGAGGTCTAGAGCTCTGAGCAGAAATGCCAAAGGTTGTCACCGGGGAAGTCACACTGGGACCTCGCCGGTTGTCACCCGGGGAAGTCACACTCAGACCTCACCGGTTGTCACCTGGGGGAGGTCACACTGGGACCTTGCCGGTTGTCACCCAGGGAAGTCACACTCAGACCTCACCGGTTGTCACCCGGGGAAGTCACACTGGGACCTCGCCGGTTGTCACCTGGGGGAAGTCACACTGGGACCTCACCGGTTGTCACCCGGGGGAGGTCACACTCAGACCTCGCCCGTTGTCACCTGGGGAAGTCACACTGGGACCTCGCCGGTTGTCACCCAGGGAAGTTACACTCAGACCTCACCGGTTGTCACCTAGGGAAGTCACACTCAGACCTCTCCGGTTGTCACCCGGGGGAGGTCACACTGGGACCTCGCCGGTTGTCACCTGGGGGAGGTCACACTCGGACCTCGCCGGTTGTCACCCCAGGGAAGTTACACTCGGACCTCACGGGCAGTCTGCACTGGGGTGGACGTCATCTGGATTCCTCTCACCCTGATTAAGGTCCATTTTGTCCCAGTTTACTTGGGGCACTGGAAGCTCTACCCACCTCTCCATTGTGTCATTGTGGCTGGTTGTCCAATGAACCGAAATTATTTTCATGTTTCTTCATCCGACCTCCTGTATTCCCACCGTTCCTTCTGCTGAATCTGAAGACAACCCACAAGTGGTCACACATGTGGATTTCCGGCCACATGCTGGATGTAGGACAGACGCCCAGGTTTCCGAAATGTCCCGCGTTGTCCTGCGTGTGCCTCTGTCTGCCACCGGGGGTCACTGTGCTGTCCTCTCTCTTCCTCTGTTCCTGGTCCACCATGGTGTCGTGTTTTTAGAGTGGCCCTGGCAGTGGGCACGTCAGAGGGGAGAGAAACTTCATGCTTTAAGGTAAAATTTAACAGAGTAAAGAATGCTATCAACCTCTGGCCCTTGAAAATGCGAGAAGCTTCCATTCGCTATCTTTTACCAGCCCTGATATTCCTCAAATGTTAAATTCCAAGATGAACTTTTGTTTGATTCTTTTAGTTGATTACACATAGCTCAGATGTGCTCCACGGTTTCTATTATAGAGGTGTCCTAGGTTAGGTTAGACCTTTGTTAGACCTCTGCAAATCTAACTACTATTTTTCAGACCTTTTGTTCATTCAAGGAAAAACATGTCTCAAATTTAAAAGAAACACACACACAAATCAATTTTATCATGATTTGGTTGGCCCTGAACAGGGGGCTGTGCTCTTCGAGGGGTGAAGCGGGGCTAACGGAAGCTACATTTCTGAGACCTCAGGAAGGGTCAGGAGCCAGAAATGTGAGCACAGAGCTCTGGCCCTGCCGCTGGTGCATCTTCTTCCTTGGGGAGTGTCATCTGCAGCCCGGGGTGTGCTGCTCACCTGGCGTGTCTGGTGCAGCCTTCAGACACACAGCAACGGCTCCCGGAGCTGAATTTAACCCAAGGCTAATTCATGTTTCTTCACCATCAGATTTGGGATAAAAATGAAATTAAATGAAAAGTATTACAAAGTACTCAGGTTAAATCATGGCAAGCGATCAGTAAGGTTCCTTGCAGATATTGGAGGTGCTTCCAGCCGAGTGTGCTGAGTGGCTGGGTGGGTCCCGCAGTTGCTCACAGAGCAGGAAGAGAGTTGTGAACAGGAAAATTAGAGCTACTGACTGAGGGCCCTGGCGCTGTCGGGAGGAGGGCTGCTCCCTGTGAGAAGGGGTAGAGTGGGCGTCCTCTTTCCACTAGGTCTGTTTTTGGAAGAAATTACTGAGGATAATATATTCCCAATTCCCAGGGATCTCTCTTATCAGCACAGCCTCTGTTCTCATACACACCTGCTCAGGGCAAAATAAATTATTCTGTTCTTAACCCCAGACAATACTAACACCAGAATCCCAACTAAATCACTATGTTTATTAGGGAAGCACTGATTTTTGAAAACCATTAACCCCTAAAAGCAGCAGTAATTGAGCATGAACGCGGCGGCCAGCCTGTGGTTTGAGCTTCCATCAGCCTTAACAGCGACAAGACTAGGGATTGTTTTCAAAACCACACTGGCTACCTACCCAGGGAGAGTATCTACCTGCCTCTGGCGGTCCCTCCACTTACTGTGGAAGAAGTTCACTTCTTGGTAGTTGTACAGGTTATGCATTTCACTTTATCTCTGTAGAACTGGTTCATGGGAGGTGGAGAGAGGGGGTGGGGAGGAGGCTTTCAAGGCCAGTTCACAAGTCCAGCAACATTCGAAATGATAGCAGCAATTTCCCCCCGACCTTAACTGCGTGGGGAAGTTTCGTTTCCACTTGAGTATAGTTTGCATCCTGCCTGTATGTTGATTTCGACACTCAAATAAAACACTTAAATACTTAGCAATAAAAAGTTGTTTCATCATTAAATAGCCATGACTTTCTTGTACCCCTAAAACCTGCACTCAGCCTGGACGTGGTGCATGGTCTCGTGAGCTGCGAGGACCGCAGAGGAGGGGCAGCCGCGGGCAGCAGGAGGCTGAGAGACGCCCCACTGTGCAGGAGGTGCTTGTGGAGACAGTCCAGTTTCCCAGCACACGCGGGGCAGGGAGGGGTCTAGAACAATGCGACTTTGGTTCCAGAAGCAGCGCCCAGATCATTCAAGGAAAGATAGTAAGTGTCCCTGCCCTCACTGCTCCACGTGGCTGTGTGGCTCACGCGCTCCAGCAGGGACTGAGGGCTCCTCTGCCCACGTACCAAGCAGCATCCTTTTCAGTGCGTGGATGTCACCATGTGTGAGGCCATGAGGACCTGGGCCTCCCTGCAGCATGTGGGAGTTTTATCACTCATTTTAAATGTGCAACTTTACACCATTTTCAAACCAGCCCGTGTTCCAGCCTGGGTTATTATAAAATGGCCTCTGGTTCCTTAGAATAGGATGTTACAGGTGCCTATTAAATGCTTTCCTTGTACAGACTGAATTTATTCCCTTCAAGTGTATTTAATGAAGTTTAACCCAGTGAGCTACCATCGGTGGCCACCCTTGGCTCCAGGAAGGCATCACCACTTCCTGGGAAGATGAGGGGCTGCTCCGTCTCACTCTGTGCCTCTGACTCCTTATTCCGGAAGGTGAGGGGGCTGCTCCGTCTCACTCTGTGCCTCTGACTCCTTATTCCGGAAGGTGAGGGGCTGCTCCGTCTCACCCTCTGTGCCTCTGACACCTTATTCTGGAAGGTGAGGGGCTGCTCCGTCTCACCCTCTGTGCCTCTGACTCTTTTTTTCTGGAAGGTGAGGGGCTGCTCCGTCTCGCCCTCTGTGCCTCTGACTCTTTATTCTGGAAG
>NW_003853506.1:0-6585 GCF_000181295.1 Otolemur garnettii
CCATAGAAGAAACCAGGGAACCGGAGCCAGGGTGCAGGCCTGCACCAGCTGCCTGTCAAATGCAGGATTCTATTGGCTCCAATGTCAACAGAATAGAGCCTCAGGTGGACTAAGTTTTATACAACAACCCTACTGAAATCTGTCCAGGAATACTATAGAGACAGTTATCCGCTTACTGATTCATCATGGTAGAGGAGGGAGAGCCAGGACTAGACTGTTTTCATCAAATAAAAGCAAAACCAAGACTTAAGAACAAAAGAGGGAAAAAATGTCTGGGACTGGCAAAAAGCTACCAAAGAGGTCTCTCTGGCCCATCTCCTCTGAACCCGTGTGACTTGGTCACCAGAAAAGTATGAAAGATATCGGAGGACTTTAAAATATGTTCCAAGTGCAGCTGTCCAACACAGCGAACAGGACACCTGGGTGTACTGTCGGCGGTGGCCTTCTGTTGTACTTCCCCCAGGTTAAGGCAGGGGGCACCACTTCCCTTAGTAGGCTATCACAGACGGAATACATAGGAAGTTTTGTCATGCTGTCAAGTAAGTGAAGAAAGGGACATTGACAGAGTTGAGAAATAAATGGCAATTTGATTTGGTACCCCTCCTGTGGAAGGTACATTTGCAGAATTTACTAAAATTAGAAGACCTACGTAAACACTGTAAGGTAGCAACTGCACATCCAGTTCTCTACCCTGCAGGAGGGACTGAAGGTTTGTGTACAAAAATGATGATGGCAGCATCATTTAAAAGCAAGAAAGGGACTGCGCTTCAAATACATTCCGAAAAGGATTGAATAAATCACACGCATATTGAGGAAGAAATGCCTTCCCCCACCCCCTAAAATAATGGAGAGGATAAGTATGATGACGAACGATCCCACTGGTCACAACATCGTTGAGAGGTCAATCACTCAATGCAGGCACATCCTGGGGGCTCGGCCTCCTTTGACAAATGAACAAAAATTGAGGGACATAAAAGTCGCTTTACCCGGCCCAGCCTATATATAAAGGTCAGAATAAATTTCCCGCAATTTCCGAGTGTGTGAGCCTGTGGCCCCAGCAGGTAGAGCCTGTGAGAATGGAGTCCTGGGGGTGGGGTGGCACCGGACAGGTATCAGTTATAAATTTAACGCGTAGGAGGTCGGGAGGTGGTCATCTCGAAGGTGTGTCACGCAGCAACCGCCCGTTAAAACGCCACAGCTCGCGTCCCTGGGTGGGCTCGAACCACCAACCTTTCGGTTAACAGCCGAACGCGCTAACCGATTGCGCCACAGAGACGGGGCCGGGTAGTTGCTCCGGACTCCCCAGCAAGTGAGGCCTCAGACCTCGCGGGCCCCGTGCTCTCCGCACTCGGGGTCCGCCTTTCAGCACCACTTGAGCCGGCTCCCAAGCCTTGGCAAACCGGAGCGATGAGAGCGAGGAGTGGCGATGATCCTGGCGTTGGAACCCCGCGCGGTGGGGGGTGGTGGGGGGGACTCTGAAGCCGGAAGGGCAGCCGAGCGGCCCTCGTCCCGCCTCGCCCCTCGCCCGCTTCCGAAGCCCCCGGGAGCGCCCGGCTCCGCGACCCGGCCCGAGCCGCGTGGAGCCCGAGGGCAGCTGAGCGTCCTGTGGGCTCGGGCGCCGGCTCCCGCCGCTCCCTGCGCCGCCCGCGCCCTCCGCACCGGGTCGCTTTCGGGCCGCCGTGGAGCTGCCGCTGCCTTCTTCAGCACGGGCGCTCCAGGTGGGCAGGGATCGCGCTGGCGGTCGCTCCTGGGGCCCCTCGCCCAGAGCAGGGTCTGGCTCTCAACCGGGGCGGTGCCGCGTTAGGGCTTGTGGAATTAAACCGTCGTGGTCTTCAGCTGTCAGGCGGTTGAAGAACCCTGAGAAGGGACACCGCGAAAGTTTTCAAAGGGCAAGTTCTTCCGAAGAGGGTGTTACTCGGGTTGATTTCTCAGCGTCCCGCGCCCACGGGAAAGGCCTCCGGGGCCACCTGCAGGCCGTGCGTGGGGCGGGCGGCCGGGACCCAGGGAAAGGCCAAGGGGGAGGGGAGGTGTGGCGTGGCTCAGGTATCCAGGCCTCCCTCCTAAGAGGCTTGTGCAGGGGCGCAGGCCGGATTTGAGGAGGTGAGAATTGCTTCTTGATGGTAGCAGAATGGTGAGGAAGGGAGGAGAGAACTGAGAGAGAACATGAAAGAGGGGGAAACTCGAGGACCCCTAGCTCCAGAAGAGTAAGATCTCCCAGAAGAGCCACCGAGAAAACCAGGCGTCTGGGATGGAAAGCCTGACATCCTTGAAAGAGTTGGATCCTCACCCTCATTCCTTTTGGCAAAGGAGTTGCTCTCCTTGTTTGTTTGTACAACTGTTTGTGTTTATTAAACAAATAAAACCCCTTCCATGTACTTTTGAAATTATTTCTCTTATTTTACGATAACGATTAATGCTGCAGTCATCATTCTTGCACACATACTCTTAGGCACTCGCGTATTTCCACAGGGTAGAGTCCTGGAGAGCATTTGTCCTATCATAGTATTTACATTGTTTTTATACTATTCCATTTTCTTTCCTTTGATGGCTTGTTAGCTAGAACCCTTTCATTTGCTATTGCAGCGACTGCCTTTGGGTTTATAGAACACTTTCCTAATTTACCACAGTTTGCCTTCCAAGTGACAAACTTCCCTTTCTGGCCTTTATGCTAGTGTTGCTGTGCATTTTCATTTTATGCACATCATAAACTCCACAATCCATTTTTTGTTTAGCTGGTCAAATGTTGTTAAACAGCTTAAATGCTCAGAAAATCACTGGTATCTTTAACCACATAAATAACCATTTCCAGTGTTCTTCATTTCTTTGTGTAGGCCCAGATTTCTATCTGCTAGCCTTTCCCTTCTACCTGGAAAACTCCTTTAATGTTTCTTGTAGTGTGGGTCAGCTTTTGTATGTCTTTAAACGTCCTTATTTCCTTCACATTTTGGAAAGATTGTTGGTTTTAGCAAAGAATTCTAGGTTACCAGGTTTTTTTGTTTGTTTTTTGTTGTTCCCTCAGTACTTTCTTTATTTGACACAGGGTCTCCTGCTGTTGCTGGGGCTAGAGTGCAGTGGCGTCATCACAGCTCACTGCAACCTCCAACTCCTGGGCTCAAGAGATCTCCCTGACCTAGCCTCCTGGACCATGCCCAGCTAAGATTTGTGTTTTTGCAGAGACAGTGTCTGGTTGTGTTACCCAGGCTGGTTTGCAGCTCCTGGCCTACAAGCAATCCTCCCTAAGTGCTGGGATTACAGGCCTGAGCCAGCCGGCCTCTCTCAGTACATTAAGGTTGTTGTCATTTGTGAGGATTTGTCACTTATACATATCATCCTTTTTTCCTGTTTTTGAAAAAGTAGCATGACATGGGCTTCTTGTGCTTGCTCTATAATTTTTAGAATGTGTCTTTAAGTTTTAAATATTCAAATGAAAGTATTTGGCCAGCTGAGGTGGCTCAGGCCTGTGATGCTAGTATACTGGAGGTCCAGGCAGGAGGATCACTTGAGCTCAGGAGTTCCAGACAAGCCTGAGCAAGAGCTAGACCCAACTCTACTAAAAATAGAAAAATTAGCGGGGCCTTGGGGAACGCCTGCCTGTAGTCCCAACTACTTGGGAGGCCGAGGCAAGAGGATCACTTGCTGTAAGTTATGATGATGCCACGGCACTCTACCCAGGGTGACAGAGTGAGGCTCTGTCTCAAAATCAAAATTAAACTAGATTAGATTTGATTAAATTAAAATGAAAATATGTACATCATAAATGTCTTAGATTCATCTTAAGTTCCAAGGGTGCACTTAAAAAGTAAAATGTGCCTGACCGAAGGGTCCAAACTTACCTGGCTGACGTGTGATTTGTGTGTGTGAGATGTTCCCAACAGTGTTTGCTTTCCTAGTGTGGTGGTGTTTTGGTCACATCTGAGAGTCTTCAGCGAAGAACCTGCCCGAAGCCATTTCCTTCCCAAAGATGGAAAAATGCTCTTACTTGAAATAAGTGCATGAAAAATAAACTTAGCAAGTTGCCTCCCTGGAATCACCTTTGGAGAGACGAGACAATCAAGTGCTACAGGCTCAAGTGCTCCCAACCGGGGAGGAGAAGGGTCGCTAACTCCCCTGGCAGCCAGGCCAAGGCTTTCTGCTATGGCTGCACTGGGTTCACCAGAGACTGGAGGCCCGGGGCCCCAGAGGAGGCTGACCCCATCTTCGCGGCGCCTTGAGATCAGGGAATCGCACAGGATTTCTCTCTTTCTCCTTGACCTGTTTCCACCTCTCCTTTTCTTTCCCACTAGCCTTACTTACTGTACAGGACCCAAGGAGGTAGGGGACGGAGGGGGGGGGGTCAGCGGGGGGGGCGGAGAGGGTGTCTGCCGCTGCCCTTAGCGAAGCCGTTCCTCCCTGTCTGGAGGTCTTCGGAGCTCAAGAACCAGAGGAAAGGAAGGCAGGGGGGTGCGGTGGGACCCACGAATGTACCGGGGGTGTCCCTGCGCACCTCCGCCTCGAGGGCGCCCTGACGCCTCCACAGATCTCACGGAACAGGTGCGGGTTTCCTGACCCGCGGGAGGAGCATCGCCGAGAGAACCTGGCCCTGCACTCGCCGCCAGAGGCTACTTAATGACCAGCAGAGCCAAAGGAAAGGCTCAACGGCGGCTCAGACCCCGGCCCTGAGAGTAAGGCTCTCAAAGATCTGAGCGACCTGAAGCTCGTCGGTTGCATCGACGTGGACTTTATCACGAGAAGACGGTTGCGGAAATTCGGAGACCGAGGAAGCGAACTTGAGCAGATCAAAGCCTGGAATTAACCCCAAGAAGAAACAGGATTTTTCCGTCAAATTGGACGTGCGGTGCGAGGGAAAGACAGGCCTTAAGGAGAACTGGATTTTTTGGCCTGAGCACGCGGAAAGATGAAGTTCGTCGCCAACTGTACAAAGTGCATTTAAAACCACGGGCGCAGCGGGCGGTAAGGAAAAAAAGCGGAGTCTCAGTTCCGAACCGTGGGGCCTTCCCTGAAAGAGCAAGGCCTGGCGGATTTCCGCATCCCTCGGAGCCCTTATTGGAGTTAACGGTAAGGATGCCGAGGCCGTTATCATCCCCAGACACCTCCCCTCCCGCTTTCTCGAAGCCACCTAGTCCCGCGACCGTCTGTCTCAACGCCAGCTGCCACCTCGCCTCGCAAAGACGCATCTACGATTCCAAGGGGAGAGACAAGAGACCAAACCCCGAAAGGCCCTACCAAACCCCGTCTTTCTTCTCTTTTGGAGCAGACAAAGGAAGGGCAAGTGTGCGTGGTGGGAAGCAAAAACCGCAAATGGAAAACAAACCACTGTGAAGAAAGGTATACTACTCATACAAGAGAGAAAACGCAGCGTTTTCTTCCGCCTGCTCCCCGCCTGCCAGCTGAATCCCCTTCCTCTACAAGAGCCCTCAACGAACTTTCATCTGCCATCAACACGAACAAAAGACCAGGGAAAAGCGCGAACGCAGTCCCCCACTACCACAAATTATGCAGTCGAGTTTCCCACATTTGGGGAAATCGCAGGGGTCAGCACATCCGGAGTGCAATAGATAAGCCTCGCCCTGGGAAAACCACCTTCGTGATCATGGTATCTCCCCTGCCAGGTAAGTATGAGTTGCTCGCCCACCGCACCCGCACATCCTCACACGCCTCACACTCTAAACACACGGTCACTTGCCTCCTCGCACTTCCCCGACTCTCACACGCCCAGCACACTGGCTTCCCACAAGTGGTCCCGAAATCGCGCCCACACTACGGAACGCAATCGCGTTCCAGCAGCAGTAGGTGCCCACGCGGCACCCTCCGCGCCGCCTCATCTGCATGGAGCACGCCCTATCCCTGACGTCACGCGCCGCGCCCTTCCCTGCAGCCCCCGCCCGGTCCCGGCTCCGCTCCACCTCCCACTCCCCACCCGTCCAGGCGGCGGGGGTCCTCGGGTGCTGGAAGTGACGACAGTCTTCGCTCCTTGGGTCCTACTCCACCCGCTGGGGCGCTGCGCGGAGCCCCGGCCTGGCCTAGCCTACCGGAGAGAGTTCTTAAATCGTGTCCCTCCGGGGACTCTCTGGCGGCCTTCTTGAAATAATGGCTTTCCATGCGCAGACTAGAACGTTTATAAAACGTGACAAAAGGAACAGGTTCCTTCCAAATACGGTTATCGTTGTGATGTAGCTTTCCGGAGAGAAAACCACAGGTATGAAACTGGAGAGGATGCTCAGGTGACTGCAAAGCGGCCCTCCACAGTGGTTTTACCACCAGGGCTGTTAGACCGTTGTCTACTCTGATTTCGTGACTCTTCTAGTGTTGGATTTTTGCTTTTTCTTTCTTTCATGGTTTTTATTTTTATTTTATTATTATATTATGTTATATATATATATATTTTTTTTTTTTTGCAAATACAGCGTGGTACAATACTGCTGCCACAGGAGACATGATTGGCCAACACTCAGGTGTCCGGGTTTTTTTGAGCGTTGAATGCTGTCTGTCGACGCTGAAAATACCCGGGCTGGTTTTGGTTTTTTTTTTTTAATTGCACTTTGCCTGGGGCCAGGTTTGCACCCAGTCATCCCTTGGTCTATGTAT
>NW_003853507.1:0-6569 GCF_000181295.1 Otolemur garnettii
ATTTGAAGGCATTGGATCAGGAGAATGACCAGATTTTTCTGAAAATGATGTTTTCCTTTCTCAAATTTAAAGTTACTTGACCTCTTTGGCTCTCAAACTTCCTATCTTGAATATCTAGAATATCGGGCTAGATTATTCCTCAGTCCCTTGCAGACATGATTCTATGATACACACAACAGTAGTTTCCAAGTATGCTTTCTCAATAAACATTAAATGTTCACTTATAATTCTTAAACTAGATCATACAATTCTCACTTTTTTGTGTGTTTTGATTTCTGAAGTCTGAACTGTTTAAACATTTTTCAAATAAAATTAGAGCTTCGTGAAATGGTTACATAATCTAATAGAGTTTTAAAAAATAGAAGTTAGCTGATAATTCATAGTGAAATTTTGGAAATTTTATGAGATTGTAACACTTTAGAGATGTATTTTTAAGTCCCCTTCATCTAATTTCCACATTTTACACAGGAGGAAGCGGGTGCTGGAGAGTCACACGCCCAGGTGGAGCCCGCTGCCCACTCGGGCGAGGTTTTATGGTCTGCCTTTCTGATGATTGCTAAATCTAGTTTCCCTCATTTAAACTGTTATTCTACAAATACAGTGACATTTTAAATTACAGGAATCATTTGGTAATATCTCTGCTCAGGAAGAACAGCAGTCGCAGAGCCAGTCTGGTGAGAAGTCCGCTCTGCCGGCTTCCTCAGCCACTCTGCAGCCCCTGCCAAGGACCTGAGCCCCTTTTACTCACTGCCATGCCCCTCCCAGGGGGGACACCTCCCTCCTCGAGTGGCTTCCCTGATGCTACCTCACAGGAGAGGAGACAGCGGGGCCAGGACTTGTGCTCCTGGAGACAAGGCCAAGGCCCCCGGCCTGGAATCCCATTATAAAGGGAGAAGAGTTAGACTATCTGTGGTATAACAGCATCATGAGATAGGATCATAATATATTATATATACAATGTAATGGTGCCGTGAGACCCTCCTGCCTGTACATCTTTTAAAGAAGTGCCATCATAAGGGCAAAAAGACACATGGGACATTTTGGCGTGCCAAGACATCTTAATGACTCCAAGAAAACAAGACTCCACCTCCAAAAACTGATACACATTCAAAAAAACTGCAAATTCAGGGCTTCAAACTGAGGTCCACTAAAATCGAGGCCCCAGGGATCTCAGTGCATCGGCAGTCCAGGCAGCTTGTTTGTGGAGCCCAGTGTCCCACACTCACACCTCCTGCCACCCTGGCCGCGTGTGGGGGCTCCTCCCCCACACTTCTCATGCAGTTTCATCACTCTGTTGGAGACAGGCCAGCAGCTACCACACACATCACCACAGGCCTCAGACAGGAGGCCCTCTTGAATGTAGTCATCTGAATCTCTGTCGTGTTTGGGGGTACAGGGAGTTTATTGTTGTCTTGATATAGAGAGAGGACAGGTCAGGCATGATGGCTCACACCTATAATCTTAGCACTCTGGGAGGCCAAGGCTGGAGGATATTGTTTGAGGTCGGACATTTGAGACCAGCTTGAGCAAGAGTGAGACAAATCTACCCCCCAACCCCAGTCTCTAAAAAAATAGAAAAATTAGCTGGGTATGACAGTAGGTGCCTGTAGTCCCAGCTACGCAGGAGGCTTAGGCAAGAGGATGGCTTGCGCCCTGGAGTTTGAGGTTGCAGTGAGCTAGGATGACACCATTGTAACCTCTAGACCAGCCAAGAGAGTAAGACCCTCTCTCCAACAAAACAAAACAAAACAAAACGGAACTCAAAAGTCGTACCAGCCTTGCCCTATGATGGGCAGAATGGGAAAAGGGGAAAAGAAGGGAGAGAAGAGGCAGATCCGGAGGCCGTTGATTTCAAGTACTCTAAAGCCAGGAAATCGTAAGATCCTGGGACTCCACTGGCTCTTCTGTGACTGTGCCACAGATCACAGTAAATTTTATCTACTATGATCTCCCTTTAACACCAGCCACCATTCTTTATCTTCTTTCAGGTAAACATCCCATAGGAAAGCAAACTAATTTTCATGTTAAAATAAAAAAATCTGACCCTTCCTGAATTGTAAATCACAATACAGACCAATGTAAGCTTCAGCGTTTGGTGGCAAACCCTTTCCTTCACAACAAACAAATAATTGTCCTCATATTCAAATTATCTATCTTTAAGTACAGAATGCCTCAAGTCTTCTTGGGCTGCTTTTAATAAGATTGCTGTAATTGTAAACTGTGTCAACTAAGATTCTTAAGACCATCTTTTGAAACCAAAAATTCAGAGCATGCAAGTGAAAGGGCATCAAAATTTCACAAATGTCAAGGGCGAGGCTCTCGGGCTCGTCCCCTCTGTAAGAATGACATCTAAGGGGTTGAGCATCTTAAAATGATTCCAGGCATGAAAGCCATATTTCTCATTAGCTTAATTCACTTCATATATTTATACACAAACATGCACACACACTTATACAAATCAACTTAATTTTCACACGAGGCTAAAATTCTGCACAGGGAGATTGCCACACGGAACTGAAAGTAAGCTATTATCATGGTGTCCGTGCACATGTGCAATAAAGGTCAGATTTTAAGGAACAAAAGTATAACAGATAAGTGACAATAAACTTACCCAACTTGCACCCTTGACCTGATAGTCCTAAAACTAACACTGGAAAATTCAGGGACACGGTGGTAGGGAATAAGAGCAGAATGCAGAGATTTGGCTAAGAAATAGTTAATGCCTACCAGGGTTAAGAAATTAATTACATCTAAAAATACAATTTAATTGGTCACTAGAATGTTTCTCTTACCTTATCTCAGAGACAAGATACCACAGATTCATGCAAATAATTCCCCCAGGTCAACGTTTACTCATAATCACGTCATGTGCCCGGGGCAGTAATCCTACTGCTCTTCAATATTTTGACTGAGAGAAGTCATGGTGGCCATTTAAGGATGTTACCAGTTGAAGATCTCACAGGTTGGGAATGGGGTTAGAAAAGGGATTTTTGGTGCAGAAGCCAGTAGTCCTGTAAAAAGATGGGGCTGTTTCAACTTATGCACCTGCTGTCCCACAGCTAGTGTTTGGCGTGGGTGTGGTCTCTGTGACACTGAGTCCCCGGATACTGGCCTGACCTTCATTTGTACTTCCACCAGACATTGGAAAAGTCTTACTTTTGATCTCAGAACCTGTTTTCTCATATCAAAATCAGACCTGGACCAGGACAGCTCTCCCTGCCTGCGTCGGCCTCCTCTCATTTCCTGTAAGACACACTAAGAAAAGGAAGAGGGAGTCTGTGTTATGAAACCAGATGAAATTAGCTGATTTACCTCCCAGGCTCGTAATTACAGACTACCGCAAGGTACGATGATCTTGTGTAGATGGACTAGGTAACAAACCCTGTATGTAATATTGAAAATAAATCCAGGGACACAATTGGGCTGTACAAGATGCTGCTTTTCAATATAAGAAACATTTTTAAAAAGAACATTCCGTAAAACTAAAATGCATCTTTTTGCCATATGACGATCATCACTCAATGAAAACTAAAACCACTTCTGTGTAAATTACTGCAGTTAAAACAAAAAGAATCATTTACAGATCATACACGAAACATAAAATTTTAAGTTTCTTCCTCTTTGTTTATGAAAATACTACATGCTCATCTTAGAAACATGCACAATTCAGAAACATACAAAGAAGATCAAAAATAATAATCCTACTACCCCCAAATTATATCTAAGAACGTTTTGAGGCACAAGGAATATACAGTAATCTCACATTTAACCTGCATACTTTTGACTCTGCTTGAACACATAACCATCACTCCTTGGCACACAACCTATTATAATTTTGCTGAGGCTTGGATTTTATTTTATTTTTTACTTTTTTTAGACAGAGTCTTACTATACCGCCCTCGATAGAGTGTTGTGGCAACACAACTCACAGCAACCTCAAACTCTTGGGCTAAAGCAATTCTCTTGCCTCCGCCTCCTGAGTAGCTGGGACCACAGGCGCCCACCACAATGCCTGGCTACTTTTTGGATGTGGTTGTCATTGTTGTTTCGCAGGCATGGGCTGGGCTCAAACCCACCAGCTTTGGTGTACGTGGCTGGAGTCCTACTCCCTGAGCTATGGGCATTGAGCCAAGGCTTGGATTTTATTCATGAATCTGGTTCTAAGTCCAGGCTGAACTAAGGAACATTATGATGAACAATCAGAATAGCCCAGAACCCTCACTTCGCGTGGTTCTATGCTGTACTTGTTTATGAGTGATAACTATTTATGCTTTACTGCATATGGTATAAATTACATACTATGCAAACATTCGTACATTTGGGAACTCATCCATTTGCTTGTAAATGGTAATTTCTATATCCTCTTCCCCATGGCTTTTTGTCTTTCAGTCTTTAAATAACAAGATTTCTTCTTTTATTCTAACAGATAGGATTGTGCTTGAAAACTGTTAGCTTCTACAGATATTCTTCCTTCCTAACCCTGCATGGGCAGGTCGACTTTCATTGAAAATGGCTTCAAGCTGGGTCTAATATTCACTCAGTCATGCAGGTGCCTCGACTGGCATGGCGTCTGTGTCTCGGATCACACGCCCAGTGGAAGGTGCCTGGAGTGTTAACACGGCCCTGCCGGCAGCCTCCACCACCAGTGCACGGTCGTCGACGTCTAGAGGAGGACAGATGGCCAGAGTACAAGTCACCCCAATGTCAGCTTCAGAGAAGTGGCACAATATTTCTTTGATACACAGTATGTGTTCCATTGTACAAAAGGATAGTCTCTGTTGCCACAAATCTTTGCTTGTTTGATCCATTTTGATCTGCCGCGTAAACAAGAAAATGTAAATAGAAACTTTATTGAGCTTTCTAAATCCCAGCGATGATTTGCACAGGGATTGTCTGACCATTTTCTATACTTCACATACTAGTTAATTAGACAGATCTGAGTATAGATGTTTCCTTGGGGAAGGGAAAGTGGACGGGAGAATTACAATGAGGTACCCTATCTGAAACATCTGGAACAGCTCACGCCAGCAAACCCCTGTGATGGGTCTGACGCTGCTGAAGACAGCCAGCAACAGACCTAAGACCCTGAATTTCCTTTTCATGTGTGACACCAGGGCAGAGAGAGATAAATTAAAATAAAAGCTGGGTTTGGTTTTCTTATATATCCGCTCCATTGATTCAGCCGCCTCCTTCTGACTCAAAGTGCTGTTTTCTGAAATATCATGCTTAGATGAGAGGTTACTTTAATTTTAGATTTTAGAAAAAAAAAAAGGAAAGATGTCAAAATTCATGAGGACTTATGTCTTGTGATCAGCCAAGCTCACGATAAATGAATATAATGTTTATTTTCTATTAGGTAAGAAAAGTCAATTTGTCTCCCAGAACCTACATTCCTGGGCCCTGTGCCATTGGTACCTGAGACCTAAAATCACAAAAGGGAGATATCCAAAACGTAGGGAGGGACTGTCGGGTAAACAGTCAAGGAAGAACTTTAAAATTTTCTTTATTGGGGATTTTTTTAAAAATAAAAATCTGTATCTTTTATTAAGTTTCAAAGTAAGGGTCATCTTTTAGCAGAGAGGTGGAGATGAAGCACAGGAAAGTGCAAGTTTAATGCAGACAAGGTCCTGGCTTTCTCTGCCCCAATCCTAGATATTCTGGTGAAGAATGCTGGTATGAATATTCTTCACTAAAATATAAGTTGTCCTACTGGACAGTTAGCTTTGCAACAAGCAGCATGAATTCCACAGGGCAAGAGCTTATCCAAGAAGACTCATCAATGGGCAGTGATTTCACGCTATGCTCCTCTGGTCTGTGAGGAATGTTTTGTATTTTAATAATGATGAGAGGATATGATTTGAGGGAAGCAAGAGTTTTTACTTGGCATTTTTTTAAATGAAATGGGAAAAATCTATAAAAAGAATATATATAAATGACCAAAAGTCCTCTGTTTTAAACAACTGTTAGTTCTATATTTTGTATATTTTATACAATCTAGTATTTCCCTTTAAGAATTAGTTCTTCTGGAGTCATTTTTGATTTTTAAAACAAGTCTTATTCTAGAGATAAGAATTACCAACTTTTTAAATTTGAGTCAGTGATAACAAGACCTCTAGGTCTTTTTCATATAAACTAATTAAACCAGAATTCTCCATATATGAAGAACTTTAATATTTATGCTGGCTAAATTTTTATCTTTCTGTCTTTAGGGTATTACTTTGTGGAGTTGAGATATAACTTTGAATCTTAATCTATCGACCCTTGAATTAGAACTCCGTCTCAGGTTTTCCTATCTTAAACATGGAAATAAAACTCTTAGTTCCCAAGAACAATAGGTTTAGATGGCAAATTATTTTGTCACCATCGAGAATTATTATAACATACTATAAAGTGTTTGTGAAAAAGATCTCAAAAGGCTGTACATAGTATGCAGATGGCTATGTCCAAAGGGGAAAAAACGGTGTCCAGATGGGAGGAGAGAAGGGTGAGGGAAGTTATGGGTATGGAGATTTTAGCCATATCTATGATGCTCTAATTTTTCACAAGAAAAATCTATAGGTGGTGCCTGT
>NW_003853508.1:0-6542 GCF_000181295.1 Otolemur garnettii
TGGATTTCTTTAAAAAACGTTATGAAGCAGCTTTTGATGTTGTATCTAAGAATTCCTTGCCAAGCTACAGGTGTTGGACATTTTCTCCTATTTTTGTCTCAAAGTTGTATAGTTTTTTTTTTCTAATTTGAATTAATGTTTATGTAAGGCATAAAATGTAGTTCTAGAATTGTTGAAAAGAAACCTAACTTATAAATATTCATTTGCTCCAGTGCAATTTGTTGAAAAAAACTCATGTTCCTTGATGGAGCTGCTCTAGCCTCTGGGTGCAGTGTGAACTGGCTGAGTCTGTGGCCTGCAGCTCCATCTGCCCGTGACCTTGTGTCTCTGTGCCCCAGTGTGGCACTCTGACCATGCTACCTTGGTAGGAAGTGTGAAAATTCAGTATTGTGATTCCTCCTTTTTTTTCTTTTTAAGTTTAGGTATTATAGTTCTTTTGCCCTTCCATATGAATTTTATAATCAGTTTGTCTATTTAAATTAAAAATATCTTTCCTATTATTCTGGTAAGAATACATTAAATCTACATAAATCAATTTAGAAAAACTAAATTAAAATACAAAAGTGAAGAACACGATTAGCAGTCTAATGTATTTAGTGAGAAAAACTGCACAGATGACGCTGGAAATGATACCCTAACATTAGCTTCTCTGTGAATTGCCGTCCGTACGCTTAGTCCATCTTTCTCCTGAGCAGTTAATAATTTGTAAAATCAACATGAGTATCAGACGCATGGATATTTCATTGCCACGCTTGTAGGAAGCATCTTCCCTTCATCTGTGACACTCGTTTCTGCCGTGACTTTCAGTAGAGCAGTGCTGTATTTTGAAATAGTGGCCGATCTCCGAGGTGTCCTGATTATTCCTGTTTGCCGCTGTGTTTGTAAAGAGCCCGACCTCAGGATTATGTTACCACTTTACACACAGCTCTTCTGCAATGCTGGGTCTCTATTTTTCTGTTTGGGTTTGACTTCAAGCAGAATTTGCTTATGTCTGGGCTGAGGTCTGATTGTTCTGCTCTGGGTGCAGTAGCAGTGGCTACAATGTCAGCTGGGCTGTCGTCTGTCCTTTCTCCTGTTGACTCAACATGCCACATCCCTCTTATCCTAAATGATGACGGACAGGCTGGTGGGGCCTGTGTTCTCGTTCTAGTTACCCATTCCAGAGTCAGCGCTGTATTAATTACTGAACCCTTATGATCCATTCCAATGTCTGTCCGGGAAATGGCCACTTATTTCACTTTTATGTTTTGCTTTCAAAATATACACTCTTCCATATATATTCTTTGCTGAGAATTTTTGGCAATATGAAAATATCATTTATTTCAATTGGAACATAATTAAATTTGTAGGTTCATTTTTAGAGAACCAAAGTTATCACTGATATTCCCAATCAAGTAGCATGTTATTTGTCTACATTTATTTACATCTTTCCTTTGGGGGAGGAGGGTCCTCAGACTTTTTTTTACCACTAAATTTCCTTCATTTGTTTTTGTTTTTCTCCCAGGAGTTTCCTATAGTTTCTATGATTTTATAATTATGAGTGGGAAAGGTCTGACATGACATTTCCTCCGTGAGGTGTGCCCCGAATCTGCTGATTTACAGCATTTCACCCTGTGCTGACCTTGTGCTTGTGGGGGCAGTTTTGTTTCTTCCTTTCTGACTATTTCCAAATGTATTTATCTCTTGTTTTGTTCCAAAGCTGTCGTTTAAAACAATGTTCAATAAAATAGGTAGTAGTTTTACTTTTACATGACGTTTGATACCGATTTCTCACCGATTTCTCACAGGCGTCTCTGAGAAATTGAAGACCTTGCCAACTTCTCAAATTTTTCTTTTTTCTAAAAAAAAATCCAGAATATTGAAATGGGAGCTTATGATCCTTAAAGTTTGTTGAACTTTATAAGCTTTTTCAGCTTGTGCTTGAAATATTCACAGAGAACCCAGGCCCCACATTGTACCACGCGGTAACAACAGCCACACTTAGAAGGCTTTGAGCCCAACCAACCCCCAGCCCACCCTACCTGCTGACTGCTCTGATGGCCTGAGAAGAGGGCACGAGGCCATCTGCCTCTGTAGTCTCTATTATTCTCTGCACACACAGATCATACAGATATTAAAAAGAATAAAAGGAGGGCGGCACCTATGGCTCAGTGAGTAGGGTGCGGGCCACAGATACTGAGGGTGGTGGGTTCAAATCTGACCAAACTGCAACAAAAAAATAGTCAGGCATTGAGGCGGGTGCCTATAGTCCCAGCTAGTTGGGAGGCTGAGGCAAGAGAATCACCTAAGCTCAGGAGTTGGAGGTTGCTATGAGCCGTGATGCCATGGCACTCTACCGAGGGAGATAAAGTGAGACTGTCTCTAAAAAAAAAAGATAAAAGGGACTATGATGCACAATGTTATGTCGATAAATTTGACAACCTTGTTGAAGATACAGACTGTCAAAGCTCACTCAAAACACACATAAACCAAGTATCCCTATATCTGTAAGAAAACTAAATTTGTTTTCTTTGTTGGAAGTTAAACATCTTCCAACAAAGAAAACTATAGCTTGGTGAGTTCCACCACGCTTCTAACAGAGGAACAAGGCCAACTCCATACCATCTTTTCCAGGGGATTGAGAACCAGAGAACATTTCCCAGCTCATTCTGTGAGGCCCACCCTAATACCAAAACCAGACAGAAATATCTCCAGAGGACTGAAGACCAATATCCCTCATGAATACAGACACAAACAGTCTGGCAGTTCCTCAGAATGTTAGACACAGATTTATCCTGTGATCCAGCAATTCTATTCCTACTACACACCCATGAGAAGTGAAAACACATGTACAGGCAGAAACTCGTCCACGGATGTTCCCAACAGGAGGGTTATCCGACTAGCGGTCACCCAGGCCAGCAAGTAGCCCAGTGAGGGGGGCAGGCACAACCATAGTAATGTGACACAAATGTTCTGAAGTCACATTGCGGGGTGGATAGATTGCAGTGTGGCTGTGCAACTCTTGTACACTACCAGCCACTGTGTGTGGACGGCACTTGGGTTAGGGGTGTGATGTGGGAATTGCGCCTGCATGAGGCTGGGGAAGCCATGTGCTCCAGACCACCACCGGCCGCTCCTCGACATTTGCCCAGGGTCGCTGGAAGCATTTGGCCCTTGCACGTGACACTCAAGTGGCTCCATGATCTGCCCACTCCCTCCTCCCTCCTCTTTCTGGCCCCACAGAGGCTGGTCACTGCTGTGCAGTCCTCCTTGTACAAGTGGTTGTTGGGTCTGGCCACACCAGAGCAGAAAAGTCCCTGGGCTGAGTCTCCTGGGTGGGTCCTTGACAAGATGAAGGAGTTCGCACAGCTCTCCCCTCACTTGCCCTTTCTCCTCTCCGTCTCTCGCTTTACAGCCGAATGTCCTGTCGTAAGGTCTCATCTTGAATGCCACAAGAGAGAGTTAACTCTCCTGTGATGATTCACTGTATGCGTCAACTTGAAGAATGTTTTTAGGTGAGATTAACATTTAAGTGGGCAAACTTTGGGCAAAGCAGCTTGCCCTCCACGACGTAGGCAGCCTCGTCCAATCAGCTAGAGGCCTGAATAGAACAGAAGATCAGGCTTCCCAGCACGAGCCATGTGCCAGGCTTGCCCACAGGCTGTCTTGGGTCTCCAGCCTCCAGCCCGCAGGGCCCACACTGCAGCCCCAAGACTGAGTGGCCTCCAGAGCCTGTAAGTCAATTCCTCACATGCACATCCTGTGGCTGTTTCTCCAGAGAGCCCTGAGTGATGCAGCTTCCAGGCCAGCTAGGACTCGAGGGTAGAAGGCCTGGGGAAGCGGCCCCAGGCTCTCCTTCATGGGAGCTGCCAATGCTGTGAATGCGTGGGGTGAGAGGCCAGGCAGAAAACGGCTGCTCAGAGGCCAACATTACAGGTAGAGACTTCAGCAGCCTCCCAGTTGAGTGCAAGGCCTCCCAACAAGGAGGGCCCCACCGTTGGCTGGGTCGGGATGAGGACTAACACAGGGGACCAGCCCCGACTGAGTCACGGTGACCCAATGTACTTCTCCTGCTGCCAGAAGAACATGTTACTGGCTCTGAAAGAAGATGACATCAGCCCGATCCTCTGCTCGCATCTGTACACAACGTCCAGTGCGCTAGAGGCCGCTCAGGGAGCCTGGCCCAGGCTGAGGGTGAGTTTCCCCTCTCTCTGTGCCTCAGTTTCCTCAAAGGTGAACTACCTCATGGAGGGGTGTGAGGTGCGCCGGGCACACTCAGAGGACAGCAAATGGCTTCTTTCTCCCTGCTCTCTCTTCACTCCCTCCCTCCTTCCCGCACAAAGCACTAAGAGCTGACTGCAGAGAAAGTCTCCCAAGTGGGGACAGTTCACATTAGCTGTGTCCAGTGTGGGGTGCTTGACACCAGGTCACCAAAGGACAAGACCCCAAAGGAGGAACAAGAGGCTGAAGCCCGGGTCCTTGAGGCTCCGCGACATCCCCGTGGGTTAGCAATTCATGCTTAGCTCAGAGCAACGGAACAATGTCTTATCAGTAACAGCAGCCAGGCCATCTGTCTTCTTAAAAAGTACTGTTTTGTCATCAAACTATAAAACTGTTATTTTAAAATTTCAATGCTGGAGATGCCTAGGAAATAACTCTCTCACGGGTAACACTAGAATTGCTGTGCTATGCGCGGGCACCGTGGGGCCCTGCTGCCTCCCTCACATCCTCCTCTGCCCGGGAAGAAGCAAATTAATTGCTTCCTGTGAGAAAGAGTCCGATTCCATCTTTATGATGTCTGGCTGTTGCCAGCTTTAAGCCTGACCCTGCCTCTGCCCTTGGTGCTCACTGCTGGCCGGCGGATGAGGGTCCTCAGGCCCCGCTTGGTGCCATGAGAGAGTCAAAGCCCACCGGCTTCTGCCTGTGAGGGGAAGCCGCAGGCCAGCTCCTCTCCTGCCCTCCCCCAAAGCCTCATTCTATAAGTAACAAGTCTCTCCCCATCCCCAGGGGATGCGGCATCACTAGCCCTGACTTCAGCCCCACATCTGGTGGGGGTCCCTCCTTCCCCAGTGTTTTCACACAGGTCTCGGTGGAGCCTGCAGACCCGTCATGTGTGCAGACCTGTGTGTCCATGGCTGCACACACTGCAGTGATCATGGTGTAACCTACCACGTGCTGTCCACCAGCAAAGCAGACATGTACCATAGGTCCACTGGCTGAAATCACTTCCATTTATGAGATGAGACCTGGCAGCTGGAGATGCTGACAAGCTTGTCTGGGGTCACCCTCTAGCAGGGGCGGAGTGGGGTCCCACTTGGTAACCAGCACCCTCTTCTTGTAAGCGTGGCCACCTGTGGCAGCCGCTCTGGTCTCACTGTGCACTGCTCAAGGCATCCTTGGAGACTGAGACCACATCCTGGTCACCCTGGTGTCCCCACTGCTACCTCATTGCAGGGCGGGCTCCGTACGTACTGATGAGAATCTGGGACCCTAAGCAGGTCCTGAGCATTAATCACTTGGGGATGGGCTTGATTTAAAAGGCTGATGGCAGCTTTTCAGAGACCAAGACCCCCAACTTACACCACCTCCATTCTGGACCAGAGAATATTGCTGTAGAGAGACTTAGGTCAAGGTTTAGCAAATTTACTCAGCTAAGTGTGGATGAGAAATGTTTTATCTTTGTGGGCCCCCAAGTCTCGGTCACGGGGAGAGCAAGCATAGTTAAGGACACTGAAACTGGAATCTCTTCTAATTCTCCCGTGACATAAGGAATATTTTTTGAAAATTTGTATTCAACCATTGAAAAGTATAAAAATTATTCACAGCTTCTGAGTTGGACAAATGAGGGAACAATTGGCTGGTGGCACCCAGCACAGCCGGTGACCTCCAGGTGCCCTGAGCCAGGACTGGCACTTCCCAGATCAAGTCTGCAGAAGTGGGAACAGACCCTGAGCACAAGCAGAGCTGCAGAGGGTCCACACGTCTTGGTACAAGGCAAACAGACAGACCAGACCTTGACAAACCCACCCCGCACCAGCCTTACTGCACCACTTCCAGAAAACAGGCCACATCAGGCTCTAAGGGGCTAGAAAGGATATTCCTAAGGCCAAGTCTGGGGACTGGACAGGTAAAGTGGCTGAGAGCCTCTTTCCTACCTTGAGACAGCACCAATCAATTTTAAAAAGCCCAATTATCCATGCACACAACAATACCTTATGCCTTACATAAAAAATAATTCAAATTAGAAGAAAAACTGTAAAACTTTGAGATAAAAATAGGAGAAAATGTCCAACACCTGTAGCTTGGCAAGGAATTCTTAGATACAACATCAAAAGCTGCTTCATAACGTTTTTTAAAGAAATCCATGAGTTAGATCTCATCCAAATTACAAACTTTTACTCTGGGAAAGACCCGGTTCAGATGAATAAAGAGATAAGCTATGGGCTAGAAGAAAATATTGATGAAAATGCTTGTCTGACAGAGGGCTTATTTCTGGGATATTAAAAGAACTCACAGGACTCGACAGAACAGACGCAAATGCCCCCCTCAACCCCACTCCCCCC
>NW_003853509.1:0-6540 GCF_000181295.1 Otolemur garnettii
ACTTTTATTCCATGATGGTCCAAGAAGATGCATGGAATAATTTCTATTCTTTTAAATTTACTGAGGTTAGACTTATGACCTAGGATGTGATCCATTTTGTAGTATGTTGCATGGACTGATGAGAAAAATGTGTATTCAGTTTTGTTAGGATGAAACGTTCTGTAGATGTCTGTTACATCCAAAAGTTGAATAGTTAAATTTAAATCTAAAATTTCTTTGCTAAGATTCTTATTGGAGGATGTGTCCAACACTCCCAAAGGAGTGTTAACATCTCTGACTATGCTGAAGCTGGGAGAGATCAAGTTGCTCATGCCTGTTAGAGTATCTCTTATAAATTGAGATACATTCTGGTTGGGTGAATAGATATTGATAATTGAGATCTTGTCATATTGAGTTTTACTCTTAAGAAATATAAAGTGACCATCCTTGTCTTTGCTTACTTTTGTTGGTTTAAACCCAATTGTATCTGCAAATAAAATTGCAATGCTTGTTTTTTTCTGCTTTCCATTTGCCTGGAATATAAATGAGCATACCTTCACCCTGAGTGTATATTTATCTTTTAAAGTAAGATGCGATTCTTGAATGCAACGGATGTTTGGTTTGAGTTTCTATATCCAATCAGCCAATCTGTGCCTCTTTAAAGGACAATTTAAGCCATTCACATTGATTGAAATTATTAATTAGCCTGGTAAAACTTTGACCATCGAGTTGTTCGAACTCCCAGTGGACCTTTTGAATCCTTTTGCCATTGTGGAAGTTGGAATTTGATCAAAAGTTTCAGAGTAGGTTTACTTTTGTGGTGGAGGATTGCACTGGTCATTATGTAGGATAGGTTTGAGAATTTCCTGGAGAGCTTGTTTCGTTATGGCAAATTACTTCAACATGTGAATGTCATTAAAGTGTTTAATTTCTCCATCATAGGTGAAACTCAGTTTATCTGGATACAGTATCCTGGGTTGAAAGTCATTTTGTTTTAGGAGATTAAAAGTCAATGACCATCCACTTCTTGTCTGAAAGGTTTCAACGTAGATATCTTCAGTCATCCTGATACTCTTCTCTTTATACGTTATTCTTTTCTTATGTCTGACTGCTTTCAGAATTTTCTTTTTCATCTTAATCTTAGTGAAGTTAATTATGATGTGCTTGGGGGATGTCTTGTTCGGGTTGAGTCGGGCTGGGGTTCTGAAACTATCGGCTATCTGAATTTCAGAATCTTTTGGCATGTCTGGAAAGTTATCTTTCATAATTTCATGAAGAAAAGCCTCTGTGTTTTGTGAAGTATCTTCAACGCCTTTGGGGATTCCTATAAGGTGAATATTAGTTTTCCTCGAATTATCCAAAAGCTCTCTGAAAGATCTGTTCTTATTCTCCATTTCTGTTGATCTTTGTGCTCCTGGGCTTATTCAAAAGCTTTGTCTTCAATGTCATAGATTCTTTCTTCTGACTGTTCCACTCTGTTATGAAGGGATTCCACCATATCTTTCAGATCCTTGAGGGGTGCAACCTCTTGTCTCAGTGTTTCAAAATCTTTGGTCATTTTTTCTATGAAATTGTTGAGTTCTTGAGACTTTTTTTAATAATTCTGTGAGATATCTTTTGAATAATTTCTTGAAATTCTAATTCCCTCCTTTCTTCGATTCTGTTAATCTTATTTGCTATCCAAATTTTGAACTCTATTTTTAACATCTCAGTCATCTGTTTATAGATGGGGTCTTCAGTTGCATCTGCCTCATTTTTCCTTGGAGGAGTTGATCTACTCTGGTTATTCAAGTTTCCAGAGTTTTTCCGCTGATTCTGCCCCATGCTGAGTTTATCCTGTTTGGGGACCTTATCAGAACCATTCAGTCAGTGTCTTCTTCTGGTTTCCCAGAGCGACAGGATGTGTCTGTAATCTTCTCCCAGTTCTTCGGTGCTGGGGTGACAAGGGTACAGCAGAACAGCAGCAGCTACATGGGACCATGCGTAGTTAGATTGGATTTCGCTCAGACTGCCAGGGTGACGGTGGGCCGGAGGCAGTCAGCAGCCAGATCACTCCCATTTCGTCTCTGCCAGGGTGACTGGGGGGCATGGGAATGACAGTGGCTGTGCAGAGCACAAGCGCAGCCAAATCAGTCCTACTTCAGCCCTGCCAGGTTTACAGGAAGTGAGGGGAGCAGGGAAATGGTGGTGGCTGGGTCAATTCTTGTTCGGCCCCACCGTCATGGCTGGGGGGGCAGGAGAATAGCAGCGTTTGGATGAGTCTTAGTTCGGCCCCACCAGAGTGACTGTGGGCAGAGGAATGGCAGCAGCCATATCAAACGCAGTTCAGCCCCCCCATGGCAACTGGGGGGAAGGGGAACAGCAGCGGCTGGAACAGTCCTTGATCAGACCTGCTGGGACATCTGGGGAATGGCAGTGGCTGTGCAGAGAATGCGAGCAGCTGGGTCAGTCCCAGTTTGGCCCCGCTGGGAGACCCTGGGGCAGGGGAACGGCAGAAGCTGTGTGGGGAACATGTGCATCTGAGTCAGTCTTAGTTTGACCCTGCTGGGTCAAGCAGGGGACAGGGGAACTGTAGCACCTAGAACAGTCCTAGTTCAGCCCCACTGGAGTAACCGTGGTGTGGGGGAACGGCAGTGGTGGCTCAGGGCACCACATGCGTGACCAGATCAGAATTAATTCTGCCCCGTCAGAGCAAACGGGGGAGCAGGGGAAGGGGGAGAGGAGGACTCCTCCACTGCCACCCACTGGATGCACGTGGCACTAGCAAGCTGATCTGAACCCTTCTGGCGTGGGAGCCCAGAGCAGGGAACTCCTTCGCCACAACCCGCGGAACATGCTTGTCTCTAGTAAACAGTTCTAGGCCCACCCGGAGCAGTAGACTCCTCCTCACTGGCCCCGTTTGTTGCATATGGCTCTAGCAAGCAGTTCTGGGCTGACCCAACACTGGTGTCTGGAGTGGGGAACTCCTCCACCACTGCCTACGGGGCCCACACAACACTAGCAAGCCGATCTGGGCCCTCTTAGTGCGGAAGCCCAGAGTGGGGAACTCCTCTGCTGCTGAACACAGGATGCACATGGCTCTAGGAAACAGTTCTGGGCCCACCTGGAGTGGTAGACTCCCCTGCTGAGACCCTGGGGGTTGCGTGTGGTTTTAGCAAGCAGTTCTTGGTCCACTCAACACAGATGTCTGGAGCAGGGAACTCCTCCACTGCCGCCCATGGGTTGTGCGTGCTCTAGTAAGCAGTTCTGGGCCCACCCAACATGGGTGCCTGGAGCAGGGAACTCCTCCAGTGACCCCCATGGGGTGTGTGTGTCTCTAGATAGCAGTTTGGGGCCTGCCTGGAATGGAGGAAACCTCCACCACTGCCCACAGGACCCCCGTGGTACTAGCAAGTAGTTCTGGGCCTGCCCAGAGTGGAATCCTGGAGTGGGGATCTTCTATGCCACCCATGGGGCATGTGCCTCTAGCAAGAATTTCTGTGCCTGCCCCTGTTAGGGGCTCCTCTGCGGCCACCTGCCGCCCACGAGAGACATATGGCTCTAGCAAACAGTTCTGGGGCCCACTTTGTACCTGTATTTTGTGTTCTTAAATGCTCTTCCTTGGATTTACAGCTTGCTGAACTTCTTTCTGGGCTCAGCTCCCTGTCTTTGGCTTCATAGATTCTGATTCTGTCCAGTTTTACTTCCTTTGCTTAGAAGCCTCTGACAAGGGTTGCTACCAGTTGGCTATCTTCCCAGAATCCCCCTCATAATTTTTCATTTTTAGTAGAGACAATATCAGACTCTTGCTCTGTCTGTTCTCAGCACCCCCTCATTCAAGAACTCCACTCATTTCTAGCCCTGACTGAGGGCTAGAAATGTATGTGTGAGTCACCACAGTTAGGTCATTTCTCTTTCTTTCTATCCGTCCCTGCTTCCCTTCACTCCTCCCTAACTTTATTCTTCCTTCCTCCATTTCTGTCTCGGCCATTCACTCGCTCTCTCCATTCTTTTCTTTCTTTCTGTCTTTTATCAGTCTTCTCTACAAGTTAAAGGAAACTTCACTAGTAACAAACAAAGAAATTGTACAAGTGATTCCTGAATGTGTAGCCTTGAACTCTATACTTGAAATTGGTGAATTATGGAATGTGTGAATTATATCCTAATAGAGTTGTTATTATTTAATCCATGGGTTGTTATCTATGAGGAAAATAGAGAAAATCCTTCACAAAAACATAAGCCTGGATGAGCACCATAGCTCACACTTATAATCACAACAATTTGAGAGGCCATGGCAGAAAGATCACTGGAAGCTAAGGGTTTTCAGACCAGACTGAGCAACATTGTAAGGCCCCATTTGTCCAGAAAATAAGTGCAAAACCTCCCCATCAGTGGGAGCTGCTTCTCTCAGCTGCTGAGAAGCATAAACTCAGGTGCATCACTTGAGGTATGATGGTACCAATATATGTTTCTGGGGTAAAGAAGGAACTGAAGTATCTAATCTATAAAAGATATACTGCATTCAGAGGCAGTCGCTGAAGCAGCTAAGTAGCCAGCCACATACACAAGAGCTAGACGGTTCAAATCTAGCCTGGGCCTTCCAAACAAAAATGACAAATACAACCCAAAATTAGCCAGATGTTGTGTGAGGCACCTACTTGGGAAGCTGAGGCAAAAGAATTGCTTAAGATCAGGAATTGGAAGTTGTTGTGAACAGTGACGCCACATCACTCTACCCAGAGAAACAGATTGAGGCGCTGTTTAAGAAAAAAAAGAAAAGAAAAGAATAGAAAATATACATGTATACATATTATATATATATATTATTTTTTATTAAATCATAGCTGTGTACATTAATGCAATCATGGGGTACAGTGTGGTGTTTTCATTTACAATTTGAAATATTTTCATCAAACTGGTTAACTTAGCCTTCATATCATTTTCTTAGTTAGTGTGTTAAGACATTTATATTCTACTTTTAGAAAGATTCACTTGTACCCTTGTGAGATAAACCATAGAGGTGATCCCTTCACTCACCCTCCCTCCACCCAACCCCCTCCCTCCGTTCCCCTGTCCCCTCCCCATATTTTTAGGGTATAATTAGGTTATAGCTTTCATATGAAAGCTATAAATTAGTTTCATAATAGGGCTGAGTACATTAGATACTTTTTCTTCCATTCTTGAGATAATTTGCTAAGAAGAACATTTTCCAGATCCATCCATGTAAACATGAAGGAGGTGAAGTCTCCATCTTTCTTTATGGCTACATAGTATTCCATGGTATACATATACCACAATTTATTGATCCATTTGTGGATCAATATTTATAACGTGTACTTACATTTTTCTGGGCAAAGGAGGATATGCAATATCCCATATATAAGAGGTATACTGTATAGGTGCAGGAAGAGTCCAGTAGCATACAAAATATTTTATACATGTATCCCCAAATGGATTTATTACCAGGATTGTCACTCTAGCTCAATATGGGACAATCAACTAATAGAACACACTACTTTAATAGAATCAACAAGAAAAACCACCCAGTTACCTCAGAAGACAAAGAAAAAGGCATTTGACAGAGGGAATATATCTTGTTGATAAAATCTTTAAAAATCTTAGAAGAGGGGAGGTTCCTGTGGCTCAGTGAGCATGGCGCAGGCCCCATATAATGAGGGTGGCAAGATTCAAACCTGGCCCCAGACAAACTAGAACAACAACAAAAACATTAACAATAATCTTAGATAAGGCAATTATCTTGCCTCAGCCTCTCCAGTAGCTGGTACTACAGGCATCAGCCTAAATGCCTGGCTATTTTTTTGTGTGTTGTTGCAGTGGGGACGGGGTCAGACTTGAACCTGCCACACTCAGTATATGGGGCCAGAGCCCTACTAACTGAACCACGGGGGCCACCCAATGATGGAATATTTTTCAACAATCAAAACTGATGAAATGAACATTTATGTTATAATTGGAATGAACTGTAAAATCACTATGATAAGGGAACAAAGGCTGTTATAAAAGACCACAAAGAGTATGACTAAACTCAGAAGGAAACATCAAGATGAGGCCAATTGTGTGCTAGGAGTAGGAGGCAAGTGGAAGAGGGTGGAGGGGAAGATGAAAGTGACTGCAGATAGGTATTGACGCTCTGTGTGTGGGGAGAAAATAAAGTTCTATAATTAGACAGTGATGATAGTTGCACAACTCTGTGACTATACTAAGAAACACAGAATTGTACACTTTCAAAGGGAAAACTACTTGTTTCAATAAGCTACTTGACAAAGTTTTCCAAAATTTCAGGTGCTCAAAAGGCTCCCAGCATAAGAAGTACACAGGTCATGAGAGTACATCACAGACAGTCAACCCTATGTCCCTACTCACACACAGGCTACCATGAATTGTCATGAAAGACAAATTGTTCCATCCTACTCAAGTTGTCATTTTCTTTTTCCATGATACTGATTCTGACTCCTTCTCCCTGGATAGAGTGCCCTGATGTCATCATAGCTAACCACAATCTCAAAATCCTGGGCTCAACAGTTCCTACTGCCCAAGCATCTGGGAGACAAGTTGCCCACC
>NW_003853510.1:0-6503 GCF_000181295.1 Otolemur garnettii
AAAAAAAAAAAAAAAGTGCCAACCCATTCATCTCTAGAGAGAGTGGACCTGGTGAGACCACCTAGGTTTTGTTGCAGTTTTCATAAGACCGTGTGAAGGAATGAAGTTTTACAAGAGGGAATGAAGGAGAGAGAGATGACCTGATGTGCCAGGTAGCGTGAGGATTCAGGGTTTCGGGGTTGCCTGGGGGTGGGCTGGAGTGAAGCCACATGCCTGGAAGGGGACGGTAGGTGACCCGTGAGATTGCGTGAGGCCACGGTGGACCCAGGAGGAAACATCCCTAGTGGAGTGGAGACAGGAGGATGCTCGAGACCTGGGGTATTTAATGTGCTATAAAAGTTTTTCTTTGCATCATGCTGGCCTGACTTAACGGCTAGTCCCTTCCCTTAAGGTCTCAGCTCAGTCATCTCTACAAACACAAGACTTTTCTTGAGAGAAATATTGAGATTGTCACCCTTTCAGGAGATCAAGTGAAAGGGCTAGAGTTTACACCTAGGCTAAGGGGCAGGTAACAAGAACACCATTTACGGTGTTGCCAGGCTAATGAACAGCCCGGGTGACTCACCAGACACAGGGAAACTGGAGCTGGAGGTGACCCTGCTCAGCGTTGGCTTGGGGAGGAACTCTGGACTTCCCCGGACCCCGAATGGAGGCTGACTGGACAGCGTCTAGGTCACTTGGTGAAGAAGGGCCACACGAGCATGTGGTTGGCTGTGTGTCTCTGTGGGGGGGCTTGTTTCTGTGCACAGTTCAACTTCAAGGTAGTAGAGAGAGGATGAGGCAAAGCGAATGTGCGCGTGCCCGCCTGCAGACCTGTCTGCGTGTGTGTGTCTGACACACGTGTGTCCCTCACCACGATTCCCTCAGGACCTTGCACTGCCCGGGGTCCTGCCTTCCCTGAATGGCTTTGCCTCTCCTCTGCCTGTCCCTCCTTTCTCCTTTTCCTCCCTGGGTTCCACAGAAGGTCTCCTCCATCTCCCACCCGCAGAACAATTTTTCCCAGACTGTTAATTAAATCTGGGAAGGGAAATCTCTTCTTCGGGTCCCCACTGGGTTTGAGGCGTGTGTGATGTGACTCTCTGCTACACCTCCAGTCTGGGCTTTGCTCTCTCCCTTTAGAAATGTTCTTCTTAGGGAGAAATGGCCCGTTTTCTCTACTTGGAATTTGTCCCTGCCTCTCCAATGTTCATGCTTTACTCTATGACCTGTGTACTTCTAAAACTGTGTGTTCAGATGTAACTTTGCTACGAGTCTCTTCTTTCAAAGACAGCTGTAGTAAGCTGTCCTTGATTCCACGGCTTGGGTCTCACATGTGATATCAGTGCATCCCTCAACGGCTACTGAAACAAACTGGGCTCAGTGGGTGATATATTTATAATAAACCAGTTCACTGCTACCAGCATCAACTTTACTTTGTATATGAATCGAGGCATCATCATTGGAATTCTCTCCCTGAGACACTTACATCACTGCGTCTGTCCTTATCACTGCACAGAAATCTGCCACTGGTTTAGCTGGCCGTGTGCCATGCTCTTCCAGATCATTTATTTGATGAGAGAGGGGTCAAGATATTGACTACTCATCTTACTCAGTAGATCTGATCCAGAAGTCCAGCCCATGGATTCCAAGAATGATGAGAACTAGAAGCTACTCTGCCCATGCCTCTGACACCACAAAGGGCAGAGCCCAAACCATCAATTAACCTGACGTGGGTTTAGGTAGTGAGGTAACCTCAGCTTGTGGCAACGTGAGGCTGGTTTCTTTACGTTTGGGTGTTAGACCTCAATGGCCTGGATACCACTTTAATAGTAACGAGATGCCCTTGCAAAGGAGTGACTTTCGGAAGGCGTGTTCCCATGTCATCTGGCCCTCCTCGTCTCACGGTGGAGGAAGGAAGGATCTTGAGACCGGGTAAGGATTAATCACACTTAATGAATTTTACTCTGTGTCTCAGAGCCAGTGCCATGGCATGAGGAATTTTTATGTTGTTTCCTTCTGATGCAAACACAGCAACAATAAATCAATACTCTAAAATTACTAGAAGAATATACATCATACCTAATTATTTCTCTAGAAGTGATTAGGTAAAATATTTTAAGCATGGCAAAAAATGTTGATAACATCCCACCATGTAGTAAAACAAAATCTTGTGTGGCAGATGACAGAAAGCGTAATTTTTTAAAAGACAGAAAAATAATCAGCTGAGAAAAAGTACAATAACAAGTCAGGAAAATATTAAAATTTTTAAGTAGGTTTTTACAATTTTATAGAAAAGAAACAAACATATCTACAAACAAACGGGAAAAGTACCTGAACAAACAAATAGCTTAGAAAGAAAGGTACATTTGGAAATTTATTGTTTCAAATTTCTGAGGTATCTGTTGTTATTTCACCTCTGTCACTCACTTCTGACTGATGAAATTAAGGGTTTTACTCGTCTATTTCTGGTTAGGTTAGCCAAAGGTTTATCAGTTTTATTAACCTTTTCACAAAGCCAACTTTTTGATTCATTGATCTTTTGAATGATTTTTTTTTTGTTTTCAATTTCATTTAATTCTGCTCGAATTTTGGTTAGTTAATTTCTTCTGCTGGGTTTGGGGTCGGAATGTTCTTCCTTCTCTGGTTGCTTGAGGTGTCCCATTCAGGTGTTGACTTCTCCTCTTTCCGTTCTCTTGATGTAAATTTCCCTCTCAGGACTGCCTTTGCACTTTCCCACAGGTTCTGGTAATTCGTGTCTTCATTTCTGTTTTGTTCCCCAAATTTGGTAATTTCCTTCTCAGTCTTGTCTACAACCCAGCTGTCATTCAGAGTAAAGTTATTTAGTTTCCATGTCTGTGTCTGAGTATGCAGATCTTCATGTTTGTGCATATAGGTAACCAAAGCCACATCTAAAAAACAAGGACAGTTTTTCAGGGATGAGGCCTCTTAGGTTTACTCCTTTGTACTAAACTGGAAAAGACTTACAACTGCTAACAGAGTTTAGTATTGCTGAAAGCGAATTGGAAATGGCTCTTATAAAATTTCAATTGGCATAACCATGGAAATTTAAATAAAATTTGATGACTCAGTATTTAACATATAATTATTGTTACATATACAGATTAAAATTTTTCTTTCCTTTTTTGGAGACAGAGTCTTACTCTTTCACCCTGGATGGAGTGGAGTAGCATCATCATAGCTCACAGCAACCTGAGTCTCCTGGACTCCTGCCTCAGCCTCCTGAGTAGCTGGGACTACAGGTGCCACCATGATGCCTGGCTAATTTTTCTCTATTTAGTAGAGATAGGGTCTCAGTCTTGCTGAGGCCGGTCTTAAACTCCTGAACTCAAGCAATCCCCCTTCTCGGCCTCCCAGAGTGCTAGGATTACAGTCCTTAGCCATTGCCCCCGGCCCAAAATAAAATTTTAAAGGGGCATATTCTTTCATAGAGCAGTTGTACTTCCAGGAATTTAACCTAAGGAGAAAATCTTTGTCAGAGAGAAATGTATGCATAAGAATGATTACTGCAGGAAATTAAAGTAAACAGTAAGAGTTAGAAACATTGCAAGATGTAAGATGAGAACACAGAATAAGTTCAATTTATATTAGTCAGCAATAAATAATTCCAAAATATAATTTTAGAAATTGCTACTTACATAGCAAAAATATATAATGTCCAGAATATAATTCTAATGTAAAATATTGTCTACAAAATGAGAGGATGTTCTTAAAAGGCATTATAGGCCATCATAATAAATAGAGGGATATATTTACGAGTGAAACGAAAATTATATTAAAATACAGCAATCCTTCACAAATTAAAATTCTAATGATGTTTTGTTTTGTTTTACGTTATTTTTATTTTGGGGGGACATGACAAACTGCCTCTGAAGTTTACGTGAAAATACAAAGCTCTAATAACCACCAAGACACTCTTAAGGAATGACGGAGGCTGTGCGTTTGTATCTCATAAGTGATTATATACCTGTGGCAACTAAGCCAGCAGAATATTCTCACAGGAGTAGACATATTGACAATGAAAAGAATTGTCAGTCTAAGTTTAAATCTACAGGAACGTGGAAAGCTAGGGTTAGAGGAGGTATTTCAGATCAGTGAGGAAAACAAAACGTAATGATACTGAGACAACTGGTTATCCATTTGGAAACAAGTTAAAAAATAAGATGTACAAAAGTTCCTTCCTGCGTTCAATAAAGACCTTTATTTTGAAAAGAAAACAAATATTTCAATTTTTAAAGACAATGAAAGTATTTTCTGAGCTTATGAATGGTTGAGATTTCATAAAATCATGAAAAATACAAACAACATAGTTGTTGTTGCAAAACACCTGCTATTAAATGTCACCATTAAAGCACAAACAAGAAAATAATTTATTTGTAAAAGATATTCATAGCCTATTAGTACATTAATAGTCAGAATACGTAAAGAATGCTTATAGATGTGAACAAAAAGAGTTAAACAAATAGAAAAATAGTTTTAAGGAAAGAACTGAGGTGTCACAGGAGAGAAAATCCAAATGACCAAAACTGTATTAAAAGATGCTCTGATTAATGCAGGGAAACACATATTAAAACTCTGGCAAGATACCAGCTCACACCCGTCAATCGCAGTGATTTATCTTCAACAACACTGGGAATCACCAAAAGTGACTGTTATTATATGTGTACATAACATGAGTGCAAATAGGAATCAGTGCAAGCAATTTGGAGAAACAGGCACAATCCCAAACTCATCAGTCCAGTCCCACTCACAGGTACTGGTCAGACGTTCCCACACAGAAGCAGCAGACATGCACAAAAATTCCCACAGCTGCAGAATTTATACAGCATCACAAAATCCCACCGCATCCACAGGACAGATGGGATGTAGTTGTAAAAATGGATAAACTTTACCTATACAGGTCAACTTGAATAATTTGTAAAAAATAATATTTGAAGAACAGAAGGAGTCACAGGCGAGCGGCTCGGGGCACGACATTTTACACAGGTGGAGCCTTGCAAACCACAACAAGCACCGTGTCACACTGAACCATATGGAAGGAAGATGTGACGACCAGGCTATACGGACTTGTTAAGTTGGGGCCAAATTTCCAAGAATGAGAAGGGGTGAGAGCCCTGAAGGCAGATGCTCCACAGGGAGAGCCCTTAGCAGATGTCTGTAGGGGTTTTCCCACCCACCCCATTTCTGAGTATCTTTATTCCAGGCTAAGCAGCTGCCCCGAGCCCCATGAAGGGAGGCAGGCCCTTCGTGGAGCCTTCATGGAGCTGCCAGGAGTCACCTGGTCACAGGACCCACGTGGGTGTCAGGAGGTGTCTCATGCCCAGGCCCTGTCTCATAGCTGGGGCACAGCCCAGGCCAGTATAAAAGGGCTCAGGGCCGGAGCACCTGCATCCACTCACCTCCTGAGGTGCTGACAGACCCAGAGCTGCCTGTGACCTGGTGAGTGCCCACTGGGACGGGAGCAGGGGCTTCTGCGGAGGAGGGAGGCTCAGCCCAGGGCAGGAGGGGAGGCTGGGCAGGGCCTTGGAGGCTGGGGTGATCCCGGCATTCATAATAAATAAGGAGTGAAGGAAGGACAATGAGGACAAGACGACGAGCTAGTTAACTCTTCTGAGCAGGAATGGCTTCTCCCTAAAGAACCAATTTCATTTCTAAAATCCTTTCTAGGTTCTTATGATTTATATGTATAATTGTAGAATGTCTCATGTACCTACCATGTGCTAGATTTTGAGAATGTTTTCTTGACACATTTTGGCCTCACTTTTCTAAACATAAAACAATAAAAATGCTTTATGATTGCATGAGTAAGAATATTAAATTTAAAATAGAGGAAAGGAGAGTACTTGGCCAATTATTAGAAGTAACGAAATTTCCAGTCATTAATTATCTATGACTACACTTAACGCGTTCTTTGCAATGAAGGGACTAGAAATGGTCTGAAAGGACAGGAATAGGCAGGGTGGCCCCTGCGCCTGGGTCTGACTTGCTCTGTGACTCTCCCTCAGCTCCCGAGCACCCACCTGCCGAGATGTCCTGCCAGCAGAGCCAGCAGCAGTGCCAGCCCCCTCCCAAGTGCCCGGCCCCAAAGTGTCCCCCTAAGTGTCCTCCTGTCTCTTCCTGCTGCAGTGTGAGCTCTGGGGGTTGCTGTGGCTCCAGCTCCGGGGGTTGCTGTGGCTCCAGCTCCGGGGGTTGCTGTGGCTCCAGCTCTGGGGGTGGCGGCTGCTGCCTGAGCCACCACAGGCGCCGCCGCAGGTCCCACCACTGCAAACCCCAGAGCTCTGACTGCTGCAGCCAGCCCTCCCGGGCCTCCAGCTGCTGTGGCGGGGGCAGTGGACAGCACTCTGGGGGCTGCTGCTGACCTGGACTCTGAGCCAAGAAGAGCAGCCTTGGCGGCAGCAAATGAACAAATGTTTCCTCCTCCTCTCGTTCCTCCAACGGGGTCTGCCCACGCTTCTGAGAAGATCAAACGCAGAGAATCTTTCTGTCTTCAGTTTCAGGAGCCCAAA
>NW_003853511.1:0-6488 GCF_000181295.1 Otolemur garnettii
TACATAAACAAATTAAAGAACAAAGACCATACGATTCTCTCAATTGATGCAGAAAAAGCTTTTGATAATATCCAGCATCCTTTCATGATCAGAACACTTAAGAAAATTGGTATAGAAGGGACATTTCTTAAACTGATAAAGGCCATCTACAGCAAACCCACAGCCAATATCTGAATGGAGTTAAGTTGAAACCATTTCCACTCATATGAGGAACCAGTCAAGGTTGCCCATTGTCTCCACTGCTGTTTAACATTGTAACGGAAGTTTTAGCCATTGCACTTAGGGAAGAATAGGCAATCAAGGGTATTCATATAGGGTCAGAAGACATCAAACTTTCACTCTTCACAGATGATATGATTGTATATCTGGAAAACACCAAGGATTCTACTACAAAACTCTTAGAAGTGATCAAGGAATACAGTAGCATCTCAGGTTACAAAATCAACACTCATTAATCTGTAGCCTTTATATATATCAGCAATAGTCAAGCTAAGAAAACAGTCAAGGATGCTATTCCATTCACAGTAGTGCCAAAGAAGATGAAATATTTGGGAGTTCTCCTAACAAAAGATGTGAAAGATCTCTATAAGGAGAACTATGAAACTCTATGAAAAAAATAGCTGAAGATGTTAACAAATGAAAAAACATAGCATGTTCATGGCTGGGAAGAATCTACATTGTTAAAATGTCCATGCTACCCAAAGCAATATAATTTTAATGCAATCCATATTAAAGCTCCACTGTCATACTTTAAAGATCTCAAAAAAATACTTCTTTTTAAAAATAATACTTTGTTTTATATGGAATCAGGAAAAAACCTCAAATAGTGCAAACATTACTCAGAAATAAAAACAAGGCAGGAGGAATCATGCTACCAGACATCAGACTATACTATAAATCCATCCTGATCAAAACAGCATGGTGCTGGCACTAAAATAGAGACTTAGATGTATGGAACAGAATAGAGAACCACGAGATGAACCCAGTTACTTACCGTTATATGATCTTTGACAAGCCAATTAAAAATCTTCAGTGGGGAAAAGATTCCTTATTTAACAAATGGTGCTGGGTGCACTGACTGGCTACCTGTAGAAAAGTGAAACTGGACCCACACCTCTCACCATTAACTAAGATAGACTCTCACTGGATTAAAGATTTAAACTTAAGACATGAAACTATAAAAATACTAGAAGAAAGTGCAGGGAAAACTCTTGAAGAAATTGGCCTGGGCGAATATTTTATGAGGAGGACCCCTGGGCAATTGAAGCAACATCAAAAATACACTACTGAGACCTGATCAAACTAAAAAGCTTCTGCACCCAAGAACACAGTAAATAAAGAGTATAGACAGCCCTCAGAATGGGAGAAGATATTTGCAGGTTATATCTCCAACAAAGTTTTAATAACCAGAATCCACCAAGAACTCAAACATATTAGCAAGAAAAGAACAAGTGATCCCATCTCAGGGTGGACAAGGGAGTTGAAGAGAAATTTCTCTAAAGAAGACAGGCACACGGCCTATAGACATATGAAAAAATGCTCATCATTCTTAATCAGCAGAGAAATGCAAATCAAAACCACTTTGAGATATCATCTAACTCCAGCAAAATTAGCCCACACTACAAAATCCCCAAACCAGAAATGCTGGCGTGGATGTGGTGGAAAGGGAATACTTCTACATTGCTGGTGATAATGTAAATGTGTTCCTTTTGGAATGATGTTTGGAGAACACTTAGAGATCTAAAAATAGACCTGCCATTTGATCCTACAATTCATCTACTAGGTATATAATCCAGAAGATCAAAAATAACATTCTAATAAAGATATATGTACCAGAATGTTTTTGCAGCTCAATTCATAATTGCTAAGTCATGGAAGAAGCTCAAGTGCCCATTGGCCCATGAATGGATCAATAAATTGTGGTATATGTACACCATGGAATATTATGCAGCCTTAAGAAAAGATAGAAAGTTTACCTCTTACGTGTTTACATGGATGGAGCTGGAACATATTCTTCTTAGCAAAGTATCTCTAGAATGGAAGAAAAAGTATCCAACGTACTCAGTATTACTATGAAACTAATTTATAGCATTCTTTTGAAAGCTATAACCCAATTATAGCCCAAGAAGAAGGAGAAAGTGGAGAGGGAGGGGAGAGGGAGGATGAGTGGAGGGAGAATAATTGGTGGAACCACACCTACAGTTCATCTTACAAGGGTACATGTGTGAAATTTACTAGGTGTAGAACATAAATGTCTTAACACAATGACTAAGAAAATGCCGTGAAGGCTATGTTGACCAGTTTGATAAAAGTATTTCAAATTATATGTAAATTTGCATGTAAAATTGTATGCACATTGTACTCCATTATTGTATTAATGTACACAGCTATGATTTAATAAAAAAAAATAAAGTCAGATTTACATCTTCTTTATATATACATATATATGCATAATTTGACCTTTCCCATTAGGCACTATTTAAAAAATTTACATTTTCAAGCTTATTTATTGAACTATATGCAATATTTTTATTAATTTAGTATTCTTTATGAAATATAAAGAATAATTCTGTAATGTTTTTTATATAATATAAAATTGTATTATCTGAGTACTACAAAATAATAAAGTGGTTTTGACATTTATCTTGAGTTCAAAATTATCTTGTCATGGCTATATAATTTCATTTCATTTGGTAGTTTAAGTTACATTGAAAGTCACGAGATTAAAAGGACATGATTTGATAGCTTCTTCTTCCAGGAAAATGAAGTAGACATACTTTTCTTTACTTATTCTTCCTCTAAACACAACAAAAACTCAGAACATTGTACGTGAATCTATTTTAAGAAAACTCCAGATGATGGCGAAGGGAAGGCAGACCCCTGAGGGGCCTTGGGACAAGAGAGACAGCATAGTTGTGAGTCCCTGGATTTTCTCTAGGTCTCATATATCCTAGACTTGGAGCTGAAGAAGTCAGGAAACTGGAAACACCATGGGCGCAGATTAAAAAGGCCCATGAGAAGTGAGCACTCTCCACCCCAAAATTAGGGAAGGGGCTGCCCAAGCCTTTTCCATGTTGCCTGGGTGGTATCAGAGAAGACCAAGCCAGGGATCCTGGACTTTCATTCCTGCCAGCTGGTAGTGAGCTCTACTGGCCCTGTGCCAGTGGACAGTGAGGAAGGACCCTGGAATTTACCCTGACCAGCAGTAATGAGGCCCTTCCCTCTGCCAGGCAGGGTGGTATCAGAAGAAGAAGTGGAGCATCAGGACCTTAACTCTGGCCCACAGATAATGAAGCCACCTTTATCCCACTGTAGCACCAACCAGGAACATTTGGAGAGCCAGAACTCCCAAACCTACCTAATAGAGATGGGAAACATACCACCTCACCCCACCCCACCCCCATGCAGGTATGAACAGAGAGCAATGATGAACATGGCCTTCTACTTCTCCTTGGCAGCAATGAGGTTACATCCTTGCCCTCTTCTCTTGCTGGAGTGCTGATTAAAAAAATAGAATAATAAAATAAGATAAAACAAAATAGTCCAGCTAATCAGAAGGTTTAAATAACATCTAGTCATTCAGTCTCATAATACAACATTCACTAAAACATAAAAGTCATCTGAGCATGAAAATCACTTGCTATTACAAACCCAGGAAGACCTCACACTGAGGGACAAATGATAGTCAACAGATGCCAACACCTTAGGACAGAGATAATAGAATTATCTGAAAAGATTTTACAGTAGCCATAAAAAATGCTTCAATAAGCAATTTGAGTATAATTAAAGCAAATGAAAAATTAGGCAATCTCTACACATACACAGAGAAGAACCAAGTGAAAATATTGGAACTTAAAAATACCACAACTGAAATAAAATGTTCACTGGGGTTACATAGCAGAAGGGAGAGGGCAGAAAAGAGAATCAGTGAATTGGAAGACAGAGCAAGAGAAATTAACCAACAGAAAGAAAACAGAGTGAAAAACATTGAAAAGAGAGGGCAGAGCCAAGATGGTGGATGGCAGCCAGCTTTTTATAAAAGCTCCCATCCAGAAGGAGGCTTAAAGGACAGAAGTTTAGCAAGGGAGCTGATGATTTGGTGTGGAGCCAAGAGAGAAGATTGAAGAGTGCACTTCAACCTTCCCGAGGTGAGCAGCAACCCAAAAAATACAATCGAAAGGTACAAAATCCACCACAAAGAGGACGGGACTCCCCTCCCTCACAAGAAGGGCTCACAGCTTACTCCATGAAAACAGGCAAGCAGAGTTTAAACATCCTCCCACTTTATCCCACAGGAGAGACCCCCTAAAAACTGGACCTCCTACCCCTGCTGGCGTGCCATGGCACCCTCCTCCCAGGCATAAAACTGTAAACTGTATAAAACTGTATATATTCCCCACCTGCAACATTGAACTCTGAGGATTCCCACTCCCACCTACCCCAACATCTGGAGGTTTGTTATCTATGGAGTCCAGATTCTTGGGCATCTCCTTGGGAGAAGTGGAGGGGGAAAGGGCTGGTGCTGCTCTGTGCTGACTGTGGCACAGAAGTGAGGAGAAGAAAGTTGGCTTGGAGGAAGCCATACAGCAACAGTGGTATCCTGAGCTGCGAACTGACACCATTCCAGATAGGCGAGCCCCGTCTCTCTGGGCAACCAGAGGTTCCAGACAGCAGCCACAGGTCAAATGGACTTGGGAACTTTCATAAGTAAAGAGACCATTAGCACCAGTCCTCAGGGGAGTATAGCTGAGACAAAGGCAGTGGGCAGGCAGAGGTTGGAATTGACACCTGAGTGTAAACTCTAATAGCTTGCTGCCCAGAGCGGAGTTTCTCACCAGCTCGAGCAGCCTCTGACTTGCAGAAGAATTTAGACAGGACAGAAGGTGTGAGGCTGGAACGGCAAGAACTTCCATATCCTAAATTCTTCCCCTGCTGAACTGGACTCAGGTTTCCCTTGCCCTCGGGGGAATGCTGAGATAAAGGCAGTAGGCGAGCAGAGGCGGGGATTGACACCTGAGTGTAAACTCTAGCTGCTGCCCAGGGTTGAGTTCCTCATCAGCCCTAGCAGCCTCTGACTTGCAGAGGAATCTAGCCAGGACAGAAGGTAAGGAGTTGGAATTGAGAGAAGTACCACAGCCTAATTTAAACACACAAGGCCCCCCTGCTGGATGCAGATTTTCAGGTGATTCTGGCAGTCATAAACCCTGGGAGCAGTTGCCTACTGGAGTGAATAGGGTCATAGACCTGGGGGATTACAAGTGACTGGGTGCAAGTTGAGGAAGAAGGTATTAACCTTTCCAGAGTAACCCATTTTCTGGGTGGGTCCCTTTGCCCTCACGGAGCACTGGAGCAAGTTATATCCGAGCTGTGAGCAGATCCCTCTTATCTAGCTGCTGGAGACATTTGAACTCTTCCACCTGAAACTAGTGATGACTGGGACAACTGATTTGGACTCCTGGAACAGGACAGACCACTCAGTGACTATTCAAAGGGGCACCCTGGGTGTATGGTTGAGGGAAGGTTTGATTTTCCTTGCCTAATTGTTGTTTGTGGGGAGCTGTGACTTGATTGCTGGTATTTCTCCACAGCAGAGACTTCAACCAAGAGTAACTGAATCACTAGGGTAGGACAGAGACCAGCTGAAAATAAGACAGAGCCACTTAGCCCCACCACACCAAACAGGTACCCAGTCTCTCGGGACATAATACCATATGGGTCCTTGACAAACCTCAAGAGGAAAAGTGAAATGAGGTAAAATAATCATGGGGTGGAATCAGCGGAAAAGCTCTGGTGATATGAATAACCAGAGTAGATCAACCACTCAAGAAAGAATGTGGCTGGTAAAATGAATAACCAGAGTAGGTCAACACCCCCAAGAAAGGATGTGACAGACCAAACTGAAGATCCCCTATATAAACAGATAGCTGAGATGTCAGAAATTGAATTCAGAATTTGGATTGCAAATAAGATAAACAGCATAGAAGCAAAGATAGAAATAGAAATTCAAGGAGCATTTCAAAAGTTCACTCAAGAATTCAACGAATTCAAAGACAAAACCACCAAATATTTTGAAACATTAAGGCAAGAGATTGCAGCCCTCAAAGATCTGAAAAATACGGTAGAATCTCTTGGTAACAGAGTGCAGGAGGAGGCAAAGGAAAGGATCTCACATGTAGAACACAAAGCTTCTGAATATGTCCAAACATTGAAAGAGAATCAGAAATGGAAAGCAAAAATGGATCATTCTCTCAGAGAGCTCTGGAATAATTTGAAGAAAACTAATATTCACCTGATAGGAATCCCTGAAGGCAACGAAGTTGCTTCGCAAAACACAGAGGCTCTTCTTTATGAAATTATGAAAGAAAACTTTCCAGATATGTCAAGAGATCCTGAAATTCAGATAGCAGACAGCTTCAGAACCCCAGCACGACTCAACCCAAATAAGACATCCCCCAGACACATCATAATTAACTTCACTAAAGTTAATA
>NW_003853512.1:0-6482 GCF_000181295.1 Otolemur garnettii
CACTTACATCCCACAGTGGGTGGTCAGGAGCCCTGTCCCCACCCCTCACTTACATCCCACAGTGGGTGGTCAGGGGCCCCGTCCCCACCCCTCACATCCCACAGTGGGTGGTCAGGAGCCCTGTCCCCACCCCTCACTTACATCCTACAGTGGGTGGTCAGGGGCCCTGTCCCCACCCCTCACTTACATCCCACAGTGGGCAGGATGCTCCTGAAGTCATCCTTCACGTACCGCAGGGCCAAGCTGGACTTGCCCACAGAGCCACTGCCCAGGAGAACCAGCTTGAACACACAGGGCTGGTCAGGGGCGGCCCAGGGCCCGGGGCTCCCTTGCGCCTCCGCCATGGCCTGCAAAGGAACAAACACACTGTCTGAAGCAGGTTGGACAACTGAGGCTGGAACATGGCAGTGAGCTCCCTCCCTGGCACTTCCCCCATCAATGCACGGCCTAGAACAGGGGTCCCAAGTCAGACACCCCCAGGTGGAGCCCTGCTCAACCCTGCACCCTGTGCCCCAACTCCCCAGCTGTAACGTGGGTACACAAGATCTTTTCTACAGGTCTGTCACGAAAAACAAAACTAGCTACACCAGACAAGTGCCCGGCACCAGCCACCACAGACCCTGAGAAACGCTGCTGCCTGCTGGTGGACTCACTGCACACTGTCCTCATCCCACTGCTTCTTTTTACCAACCTGCTACGTCTTCCAGAAACTACCTGAAACACCCAAGAGGTAAAAAGTATCTGAGCACCTCACACTTGTTCATTCATGGGCTAAAGTTGGTGCTTCAATGATCTCAAAACAATGTTCTCCCCACTGTGTCTAAAGCTTTAGAACCCACAGTGCCCTGGAGAAAAGCCAGCTCTATTATCCAAATGTAATGGCTGGACTCTGCATATGTCTCTGTTACAGAAAGCTCCCTGCACACCATCCTCAAGGAACAATCTGCTGGGCCCAGGGACCCACCTCCTACTTCCCCAGTACTCAGCTCTGGCCAAGCTAGTCACCCACATCCCTGGACCTCCCCCCACCAGGTTGGTGTAAAGCAAATCCCAGGCACACACCTTTGCAAACCGCAGTATAGACACAGATTTTTTTCTTCTCTGTGCAGTTGACTCGTGGGAGGAATCAGGCTGCCTTGCCCGGCTCCGGTCTGGATTTGCTGGTTTCGTCCCTGTGTTGTTACTGACTATATTTCTGGGAACCCTGTATTTTCTACGGCTTGGTGGTTCAGGACAGAAGCCTCATCAGATAAGAATGCTTTGGGAGTGTGATGGCTGCTTTCCCCGGGTGGCGAGTAACGCCTGGCTGTCTTCTTACAAGGTCAGTGGTCACTGAAGGCCATTGTCTGGACTTGCTACCTCCCTCGGACACTCCACTGGCATCACTTTGTATTCTATCTGGATGACCTCTAGGAAGAGAAACGGCCTCCAGTCAATATCTGGACCCATCAAGGGGGCAGCTAGTCCTGTGGGCAGGGTCTCCTCTCCCTCCCTCACCACAGCAGCCAAGCGGGAGGTTCCCACAATGAGGACAGGGAGGAATTTTGAGAAGGGAGGAAGAGCAGTGAGCAGGGAGAGCAGCCCACATTACCTCGCTGCCCCAACAAGCAGCCTGGGCCACCACTGGCCGGTCTGGATGCCCTGCGGGGATAAGATGAAAGTAAACAAACAAGACAAAGTCCTAAATACCAGTGACACTGTCCCAGCCACAGAATAACTGCAGAGGTATAGAATCCAGAAGAGAAGAGTCTCAGTGCTTCCACTGAGTGGGGAAAAGGGGTTAACCAGGGCAGACTCCACAGTTGCAGAAAGCACACCTGGGACCCCATCTTAAATGGGAATACACTCAAGCTTCACTTTTGAGTCTGAGGCCAGTCCAGAGAAGGATTAGAAAAATAAAATTGTCTTAAGTTTTCCAACCATGTTTTTGTTTTTATTTTTTTAGCAACCAATGCTGAGAATACTGCCAGGATTTTGTCTAACTTCTTCAGGGCTAAGCACAGGTACCTGGCACATAGTAGGTACTCAGTAAATACCTAAGGAACAAGTAAGTTCCAGCACAGAGGATGAGCACATAATCCAGCACCTGTGTCTTGAGCTGTTTGCCTGAAGTGAGGACAGCTTCTGGGGGCCTGCTGTGGTTTGAATGTGTCCCGTAAAGAGCAGGTGTTGGAAGCTTAATCCTCAATGTCACGGCACTGGGAGGTGGGGCCTACGGGAGATGTCAAGGTCAGGAGGGCTCCATCCCCACGAATGGATCCTTGCCAGTCCTCAGTGGGCTTCAGGCCTAGAGTTCCATCTTTCTCTCTTGCCCGTCGAAGCTTGCTCTCCTGCCGTTCCTCCCTCCTCCACGGGAGATGCGCTGAGAAGGCCTCACCAGGCACAGGCACTGGACCTTGGACTTCCCAGCCTCCAGAACCCTAAGAGGTAAGTCTCTGTTCTTTATAAATTACCCAGTCTCAGGTGTTCTAAGCACCAGGTGGACTAAGACAGGGCCTAACTGGATGGGAACAGGGTCCTGCTGAGAATTTGGCTGAGTTAGCTGGGGACAGGTTCTCAGAGCAGCATGGTGAGGGCTCGGCATGGCCGCCCTGAACATCCACATTCCACAGGCCCACAGCTGCCCAGCAAGTGTCCCGGACAGGCCCATTCTGCTTCCTAATGCCCCACTTGCCAACTCAAGCACCCAAAGCAATTCCCTCCCCAGAGTCCGACTGCTAGCAGAAAATTAAAAATAAAAGAAAAATAAACAACAAGGGCAAATGGGAACGCACCTTGAAACACCAGCGAGCCCTCCCTCCAGGAAGGAAACTAGTCTGTGACACAGCCTGCAAGCCAAAGGGCGCCGCAGAGTCCACAGTTCCAAATGAGTCACCAAGAAAGGTGACAGAAAGGTGCTGTCTCTGATCAGATCCCACCAGGACTGATCCATCCACTTCACTGTCTGAAAATGGGATTGCACTGTCAGATAAAGCCCCTGTGATTTCTCACTTCTCTCCACTTGGCTTAGTGCAAATCTCTCTCCTAACTGGCCTCCCACTGCCAGCCTTGCCCCCACTCACAGCAACTCCTACAAATAGTGAATAAAATAGGCAAAGTCCCTGCCATCGTGAGCCTGCACTTCCCCGCTCCTCTTCTGGAGTGAAATTATCTGTTTTTGAGCCTAATTGGAATAATTCTCTTATTAGTGACTTATCTCTCTGACTGGGCTGTAAGCCTCTGACAAGATCTAATTGTTGTCTTGGTATCTACATGCATTGAGGTTGAGGTATCTATATCTACATCTACATGCATTGAGGTTGCACATAGCACACACTCAGTGGTGACCTCAGGATTGCAGGAGGGGGGCCAGCAGGAAGCTGTAATGGGACCATCTCATCCCCTGTGTGGCTTTCACCACCTATCATACCCCAGGTGCTTGTCAAGCAGTGACTGGGCAGCTGTGGAAAGAGAGAGAAGGGTCTCCAGCAGCCACTGAGGAAACTCAGCTCTGAGTAGCCAAGAAAAGCAAAAAGTCCACCACATGTCCCGCTCAGGTGAGGAGCTGACCAAGACCAGCACATGGGCCCCCATGGAGTAAGCAGGGTGGGTACCTCATAGACCCACCCAGGCCAGCTGCACCGGGCCTCTACTGACACTGAGCAGGACACTCTGGGGCCCCGTGTCAGGGCATCTCACAGGGTGGCCAGCAGCGTTTTCTAGACAGAGACACAGAGTCAAGGCAGGTGGCTGCCACCACTGGGTAGAGAGCGGCAGACAAGCCATCTGCATCAGGATCACCGGCCCAGGGGAACCACCACTGCCACTCACTAGAAACAAGATGGCCAGCTCAGTAGCAAGTCCTGATAAGCCACTTCTTCTTTTTTTTCTTTTTTAAACCCGAGTCTTCCTCAGTCACCCCAGCTAGAGTACAGGGGCATCATCATAGCTCATAGCAACCTCAAACTCCTAGGCTGAAGCAACCCTCCTGCCTCAGCCTCCTGAGTAGCTGGGACGACAGCCGCCCACCACCATAGCCAGCTTGGTTTTCTATTTTTCCTAAAGACAGGGGGTCACTCTTGCTCAGGTTGGTCTCAAGCTCCTGACCTCAAGTGATGCTCCCTCCTCGGCTTCCCAGAGTGCTAGGATTACAGGAATGAGCCACCACGTCCGGCCCAAACCACTTTTAAGCACGGAGTTTTGGAACTCTCCAGGCCACCTTGGGCTCATACCCTGTTTCTTATCGAAGTGCTTATCATAATGTTACATGAGGAGCAAGTCTTGACACAGCCCGAGATATGTTAGTAAGTATTTAAAGATGCCCTTCAAGTTTTCTTTGCCATTTCCTCACACCGATATACAAAACCCATTTCATGTCATGAAAATCTATGGCCCGAAACACATCAGAATTCGGTAAAATGTGAACAAATACACCAGACACAGCATCTTAATCCTCTGACAGTGACTCATCATCTCTTTGTTTAAAAAAATGTTTTTTAGTATAAATATAAACATATAATTATCAACATATAAAAAAACTACTCATAACCTCACACCCCGAGCACAATCATAAGTGTTGTTTTTGTCTACTTTAAGTTTTTCCTATGATTCTTTAAAAAAAAATAGCATTAACATAAAATTATACTTATTCTATCTTTTTAAAAAGCTTAACAAACATAACATTCCTACAACTATCCCAATCTGCCGGACCTTTTTCCTATTACTAGATTTTCACTTGGTTTTGATTTTTTTCTCTGGAATAAAACCCGGCTGCAGTAAACATTTTCACGTGTGATTCTTGGTGTGCCCATGTGTTGTAAGCTTCCAGTAATGAAAGGCTGGAGCCCTCCGTTCCAAGAGAAAGTTGAAAGTGTGGCACCTGGCGTGGCCTCCAGGATACAGCCAACCTGGGCTTCTTGGAAGACAAAGATGAGGCTTCCCCAACAATCCTGATTTGGGGCTTTTTTCATCTCTTACACCTCCATTCCACCAAGGGGAAAGAAAAGACAGCAGACCTCAACTAGTCTTTCTATTGGGGGTGAAGGGACCATTCCTGGGGACCTCTGGTTTGGCGAGATTGTTGCTGGGGGAGCTCTGTGTCCCACCCTTGCCCAGGCTCCTGAAGACTGAGGTGATCATTCCCACTGTTATGTTGCTTCCAGAACAATGTGGCCATTTGATACAGAAGAAAAATAAGATGTAGATTTTAAAAGGTAATATTGCAAGAAAATATGACATGCGCTTTGGACATCATGACTCTAGACTATTTCTGGGTCACCTGAAATGGATTCTTCGAAGGGCTTCTCTTCATTACCCTCATTTTCACTCCAGGCCTTTACCTGCAATTTCCCTTAAGGAAAATTTAAATAGGAATTTCCTTCCAAGAATCAACTTAGGGAGCCACCAGGGGTCTAAACACGAGGACCTCTGGCCCTCAGAAAAGCAAGTGCCTCTGCCCAGCTTTGCACCTTTGACAACGGACGCTTGGACACTCTCAGACACACAGACACACAAACACACGTGCAGACACACACAGACACAAACACACACACCCACACACACCCTGCCAAATGGCCAAATGCACAGAGATTTAAACAATGACTCACCTGTCTCAAGCCTGGTCACTTCCAGGGAGCCAATCAGCCTGTTATCACCGGTCCGACAGGGCCCCTGCCATGTTCAGTTCTCCTTCCGTATGGCCTGGGGAAAGGTTTGCTTTCCTCTGCGGGTGGGCAGGGCACCAGGGCAAAACAGAGCCCAGAGCAGGAGCCAGAAGCAGAAACCTTGGGCCGGGGTGGTGCCTGCCCTGCCCCCAGCCTCAAGGTCAGGCCTCTTCCCTTCCCGAAAGGCTCCAGAGCAAAGTACACCACAGTCATGTGGCCACCTGGGGCAGGGCAGAGCAGGGGGCTGGACCACAGAGCAGGTGATCTGAGAGCACCTGGGCACCCCGCCGGAAGTCACATTCTTGCCTTGGGTTTACTGGCCTCCGGCTCAGTTTCCAGCTTTGTTGCAAGGTCTTTCTTTGGGATGTAACATTTTTCTTGGCTCTTTCTTCAGAGCTCTATTGAATCTTTGTTGCAACTGAAAACTAACAGTGGGGAAGAGAAGATGGGTCAAATGAATAAATTCCTTCAGCAAACAGCTGAACACCCTTGCCGGCCCTGCGTCCAGATCCAGAGGCTGGGGTGTGGGGCTGGTGCAGGAGGCGGGTCCTAGGCCCGATGCCACCTGGGGGCAAGTTGGGGGGTTCAGGATGCAGGGGAGAAGCAAGAGGACCTCCTCCTGGTCTTCCCAAATTCTTCTCGAGACTAGTCCAGGGATCCCCTGGCTCAGTGGTGATCTAACAGCCTCTTCCAGATGAAATTTTCAGAGTATGTGAGGATGGCTGGGGTAGCGGGTTTGGCCCAGGGCTGAGGAAGATGAAAATTCAGCTATCAATGTCAGTTCACAGAATCAGTGGCAGGAAGCTGCATCTTCATGTCCTCACGACCCACCTTAATTCC
>NW_003853513.1:0-1161 GCF_000181295.1 Otolemur garnettii
TTTGTGTACAATAATAAAAATTGATACATAAGGGATCCATCAGTGGGAGATTGTTAATATTTGTATTCACTTATAGAATGCAACCATATAATATGGATGGTAAACCACACTGAAATATATTACTTTTGTTGAAATGCCTGGAAAAGTATAGTAAACTATAGTAAATTATTATGAGTATTTATGTTACTAAATGTGGTAGAAGTCAGATTTTGTTCAGTTTCCATTTATTTATTTTTGTTTTTGTCAAGATTGTCTTTGAGGACTTCTTCATAAATTCTTTCCCAACACTGGTGGTCTCAAGTGTTTCCTCATACTGTCTTCCAGTTTCTTAAAATTTCATTCCATTGGTTTAAATCTTTTATCCATTGTAATTTAATTTTTATAAGTGGCAAGAGGTATGGGTCCACTGTTAGCTTTTTATATATGGCTGACTAGTTTTCTGAGCACTATTTTTAAATAAGGATTCTTTCCCCCATTCTATGTTTTGCTTGTTTTATCAGAGATTCAATGATGATATGAGACTGGTTTCACCTCTAGGTTCTATGTTCTGTACGATAGATTTATGTCTCTATGTCAAGAGCATGCTATTTTGATCACTATGGACTTGCAGTATAATCTGAAGTTAGGTAATATAACACCTCCAGATTTGTTCTCAGAAGGACAAATGAATGGCCGTCAAACTCATGAAAAAACACTCACTATCTCTAATTATTACATAAATGAAAATCAAAATCACTTTGAGATATCATCTGATCCCAGTGAGAATGGACCACATCACAAGGTCTCAAAACAACAGACGCTGGTGTGGGTGTGGAAAGAAAAGAACACTCTTGCACTATTGGTGGGACTGGGAAAACTAGCATAGTTTTTATGGAAAGAAGTATGGAGAGTGCTCAAAGAACCGAAAATAGGCCTTCCATTTGATCCTGCAATCCCACTATAGGGAAAAAAAAATCCTTATACCATAATGTTTGTGTCAGCCCAATTTACAATTGTAGAGATGTAGAAACAACAAAAGTGCCCTTTAACACATGAATAGATTAATAAACTGTGGTGTATGTAAACCATGGCACACTATTCAGCCATACAAAATGGAGATGTGTAACTTTTGTTACAAATTGGGTAGAATTGAAGAATACTCTCCTCTAACTATCACAAGAA
>NW_003853513.1:5458-6444 GCF_000181295.1 Otolemur garnettii
ATCAACTATCTTTCAGATTGGCTTTGCACATGACTTTGAAGCTCTGAAAATTATAGAAAACATATTGTTAAATAATTATAGTTTATAATGATCACATTCTGAAAGGGGTTTTTTGTATCTACTAGAAGTTTACATAGAAAATCTTTTAAAGTTAAAAGGAATATTTGTTTTATATTTCAGAGTGCTATTTACGTATGGCAAAGGTCTGGAAGCATAGTTGAATTATGCCTGCCTCTTTCAACGTACTATTTTTCTATTCTAGAGGTTGTGTTATAAGTTATTGTACAAAAAATTATTAGTTTTTTTTTTAAATTATTAGTTTTTGCATTTGTGTTCTTCTAATACTTGCGATTTTGTCAGAAATATTTATTTCATGTACTGTTTTGGACCATGGCTTACAGAAAATTCAAAATTCATGAAGCCTGAACTACCCAAACTAATATTTTAAATCTACTGGCAGAAAATAGCATACACTGATGGGGCATAACAACTGAAACTATACTGTCCCAGCTTTTCTTTTAGAATGTGCTGTGAAAAGATTTTCCATAAAATATAGAAAAGTATATGCCAAGGAATTTTACACAATTCCACTTCCTTTAGCATGGTTAACATTAACTACCATTAGTTTTCTAGCTGATCAAGTTATTGAAACAGCATCTTATTTGGTCAAGCCAACTTACTGAATCGTGAATTGCTGGTAAACAATCTTGATATAACCAATTTGTTTTGAAGTTGTATTCCTCTTTTCTTGATTGAAAACATTTTCATCTGGGAAACGCCTGTAACTCAAAGGAATGGGGCGCTGACCCCATATACTGGAGGTGGTGGGTTCAAACCTGGCCACGGCCAAAAAATAAAAGAAAAAAAGAAAAGGAAACATTTTCATCTATTGTCTTCAGGATTTTGAGATGTAAAATTCAAGGAGAGAAATTGTGAAAGAAAAAAATGGTTTTCTCTGGGAATAACTTTGTTTAAATTTCTATAAG
>NW_003853514.1:0-3796 GCF_000181295.1 Otolemur garnettii
GTCAAAGAGCACTCTTTAAAGACAAACTCTTGTTACTATCCCTGCCTACTGGTCTTTATGAATTATCTTAGGTTGAGCAGGATGATTCTTTCAAAAAGACACAAAATCTAAAAACTTATTCTGTTAGGGGATACAGAATAGCACATCTCATATGCAAGAACAACCCATCTGTCAGAGTCCCTTCTCCGTGAACAGGCTTTCCCGAGGCAGATCTTAACATGTGCATCAGCTCCAGCCCTAAAATTGAAAAATCGTCTGTATTTCCACATCTGACAATATCTAACTATTTAATGACAGGGACTTATCTTCTATAAATAAAATCCTTTCAGCAAAAACCTGAAGCTAAAATAATACAAACGTATCAAATTCCCTTTGTTAAGTTCCTGCATAAAACCTTTGGAGTCATATGTCTGGGAGTGAATTCCTACTCTACCCCTTACTGTATCTGATTTTGGACAAGTTACCTAATGGTTTTTCTCTTTGTGGTTTTTTCTTTTCTCTCTCTTGTGTGTTTTTCTCTTTTCTCTTTCCTCATCTGCACAGTAGGAATGATAAAAGTAAAGAGAGCATGGGGTTACTATGAAGATAAAATTAGATAATCCAAACAAAAGTATAGAGCTCTGCTTCACATAGAGGAATCACCTGAAGTTGCTGCTATTATGACTATGCTGCCGCTCCCCATTCCACAATTATTTAAGAAAAGCTCTTAAGGGATTAAATTATAGGTAGTACATCATCAATATTTCATTAATAAATATGACATTACATGAGTCAATTTATTCAAATGTATAAGTATTCGTAAGATTTTAACTTTAGATACGCCATTTTATTCCAACTTTTATTAATTTCTGTTAACTAAGGCTTCTTTCACACATTCTCTTTTAATTTTATTGATAGATATGCTAATTTATATGCTAGTCTATATAACACACATAAGACTTTTCTTGAAGGCTTAAGTCATTCTCTGTCCTAAAATATTTGAGATGCTTAGAGAAGCCATATGATTGTGGCTATGTTACCGAAGCGTGACTGTCATGTGCCCCAGGCTGACAGAACTCACCAGACTACTGTGTATTTTATACTCTACAAGCAGTGATTCCAAGAGAGATGGCTCAGAGTGGTATAAAATGACAGTGCTCCTCCCAACACAAATAAAGATGCATATGCGTTCTGTAGCAGCCTGTATAGCTAATGGCAAGGAGGAGTGAGAGTTATAAGAAACACCTGTAGCTCGGTAGAGGAACACCTGGTGAAAAGGGCATGGGAAGGGATTTGGCTCTCTTAGGAAACAGGAGAGCTCGCCAGACACGAGCATCAGTGATTAGCAGTCTCTACACCTGTGGTGCAAGAAGCCACGAGGGTGCATCTTTAAGAAGCTGGAGGAGAAGGCAGACAGGAGCCAGCACACTAATTCTTTCAGGGACCCACCCGCTCACTCTGACTCTGTTGCTTCTCCTGCCTGCAGAGCGTAAAGACTACTAAGACTTATTCCTCTAAGACTGCTTCTTTCCCCCCAAGACTGTTTATCTCTCTCTCCCTTCTGCTAAGGTAAAAACCCTCAGGCACCTAAGAGCAACTGTTCCTGAGTTAGACAGCAAAGCAGTGGCATCAGAAACACAGCTAGATAAGCCCCGAGGGCCAGAGACCAGGCCAGTCCCAGCCCAATAGTAAGTGGCACCCCAGATAGGACAGTGGGCAGTCACTGACAGTGTTCAAATACTATACCTTCACGTCCTTGTAAAGAAAGAGATAACCATCTCGTAAAACAAAATACCGGTCTTGAAACTTATTTCCAGAAAGTATTTTAGAAGGCTCTTCCTTGATTCTCAGGAATCCTTCTTTGACATTCTCCAACGTGCTTCTCTCTGTAAAGTAAAGCAGTACTTTTATAAGTTAGGCACATTATTACTTATTTGGAATATAATGTAAAACACTCAAACATTTTCAGTTGTAACTTGTTTTCTATTACTAAGAAGTCTAAGGGAACATCTGAAACAGAATGTGTCAAGAAGATTGCTTTTTATAGGGTTGCTTGTGCTGTTCAAATCGCTGCAGGCTGGTGATCACATGAAATGGAGCTGGTCTGAATGGGGAGGGGTAAGTAAAAAATACATACCAGACTTTGAAGACTTCGTACAGGAAAAAATGTAAAATATCGCTATTTAAAAATACATGTTACATGTTGAAATGATAGTATTTTGAATGTGTGAGGTTAAATAAAATATACAAGTAGTTTCACTTGATTCTGTATTCCGGTTTTTAAAATGTGGCTACCAGGCAATATAAAATTATCTATGTGGCTTAGGTTACATTTCTTCTGAATAACTCTGATATAAACAATGCAAATAGAGAGATAAAAAAGGCAACTCAGGAGTCCAGGAACTCTTAAGGAATTAGAGAAATCCCTGTAAATATGAAAGAGTAAGAGGAAGTAAGAAAGGCAACACTGGTAAGGTATAGCATTTAATAATACTGCTACTTCATGAGTAATACTGTCAGTGTGCTACACTTAGAAATTTTCACTCAAAACACTTTCTGGTGAAAACAGCTAATTCGTATTTTATCATACATAAATGTGTCATTATATTTCCAGTCTAAAACTTTCCCCTGAAGTCTAGACATATATTCTTACTTGAGAATTAAAGTAAGACAAAGAAACCTCAAGCCAAATAGCCATGACCTGGTAGCCATGACCAAATAGCCATGACATTAAGATGTCAGCTTTGCTTTTTCAGTAAAATAAGAATAAAGAACCCTAACCTGTGGGACTGTTGTAACCTTGATACTGGATGACATGCCCCAAACACTGTACCAGAACCAGAACCTTTAGCAATTTCTTGGTATTAAGGTGATACAATTTTATTGCCATGTATTGTTTCTGAAATTTGCAAAATAACTTGAAAAGTTTTAGAAAGAAAAACTCTAAAGTCTTAAAATAACCACTCTTGGTTTGTTTGGAGGAAACCTTCACTTATGCAGCAAATAATAAAGAAGTATTCACACTTACAATCACTGTTAAGAAAACAAAGTTAAAAATAGAAATGGTTCCTTATAACTCAAACATAAGCACAGAAGGACTGTAAACACAAACCTCAGGCTAATCACATCCCTGATTCCAACTACAAACAAAGGTCATTAACAGAGCCCGACAGTATTCATGATATACATACTGACCACATCCAGCAATTTTTAAATCACACTGCTATACTAATAGTTTCTATTTAGGTATTAGGTAACTCTAAATTACTGAAAAAATATACTGCTAAAATTTGTCTTCTGGCACAATGTCTTACTATTCAGTTGCATTGAGAAATTTTTTTTTGTTTTTCATTTAATTTTTAATTAAAATCATAATTGAAAACAATAAAAAGCATACTTTTATGGGGTACAATATGATGATTTGATATAAAATATGGAATGCTTAAATCAAATTGATTAACAAAACCATGACCTCACTTACTTCTTTTTGGTAAAACATTTATAATTTACTTTTATTTTGAAATATACCCTTGCATTGTACATATTAGGTGAGAAATATTTTAAATGATATTTTATAGCTAAATAAGAAGTATAGTAAGTGGCTTGGTGCCCGTAGCACAGTGGTTATGGCACTGGCCACATGCACCGAGGGTGGTAGGTTCAAACCAGGCCCAGCCCAACTAAATAACAATGACAATGGCAACAAAAAACTAGCCAGGCATTGGGGTGGGCACCTGTAGTCCCAGCTACTTGGGAGGCTGAGGCAAGAGAATCACTTAAGCCTGAGAGTTGGAGGTTGCTGTGAGCTATGACACCA
>NW_003853514.1:4826-6435 GCF_000181295.1 Otolemur garnettii
TTGACCTCCTGCTCTAAGGTATGGGGTACATTATACTTGTAATAAATACACAGGTGACACTTCAGAGTTTTCATAGTGTTCACGTATATTTTCTCATGTGATTCTCATGCAACTTTCCAAAGCAGGGAGTACAACCAATATGATCTCATTTATAAATGTCAAAATTGTGGCTCACAATGATAATGTGACAAGATTAGAAAGCAACTAACTAGAATTAGTATTCAGATCTCTTAATATTGAACACGGAATTTAGTTTTCTAGTCTGGGATATTGCTTTTGTAGGTAATGGTCATGGTTATCATGATTACTACCATTATCGTCAACCACAACAATCCATGTCCGGATGCCTTTCCTGACTGCCAGTATCATTTTATATGGGTAAGCACTTTTTCTCCTAAAACATCCTCCTTGGATGATGTTCCTGACATTGCCCTCCTTCTGGTGTTGTTGGACTGTTCCTCACAGGCCCTCCTTTGCTGTGTCCATTACTTACTGCCAGTGCTGTGTCCAGCTCTCTGATATTCTTGCTCTAACACTAACATTACATGATCTTGTAATCCGCCAATGCTAAAATCACTTTCATACAATTAACCCCACAGCTGTAAGTGCTGTATTCCCTTCTAGACTAATATCTTCGAACACATTCAGACACCTAAAACCTAACACATCAAAACTAAATTCATTGAACCTATCCCTATGTTACTACTAACTTGCAAGCTAGTCTACTCTTCCTAACTTAACATCTCATGAGGCATCCAAAGCACAAAACTGAGAACTACATACAGATAGCTCTCACGGCCATAACCTAATGATATTTCCCTTGAAAAGCATTCCCTAGCTACCTAGATCAGTGGTTCTCAACCTCCCTAATGCCGTGACCCGTTAGGACAGTTCCTGTGGGTCGCGACCCACAGGTTGAGAACTGCTGACCTAGATGAAAGGGGACAGGCAGCCTCTGAAATTCTGTTAGTACTTCCTTAGTTACAAAGGATTTTTTTTTAAGTTTACTTAACAGACTTTTAGTAAGAAAAAAAATAAATAGTTTTGTTACAGGAGGATGACATTTACAAGAAAAACTAAACAAAGGATGATTATTTCCTTGAATAAGAGACATTCCGTGTTAGCAGAGATGTCTATAATCATCTGGTTAAAATATTTTTCTGTGTTTGAACATTCTCTAAAATTATCCTGGCCTGGAGTAGTCAATTATTTCATATTCCTTTTTAGTCATATTTAAATGGCTTTCATACATTTAGATTTTCTTTTCTCTATGGATAAAGATAATACTTAACAATCCCGTAAATCTGTGATGGTAGATTCCTACATGAAACAGTGAGCTAATAAAAACTTCATAATAGTATTTTTTCCCCCTAAACAATCATACTATTTTAAAAAGTCAGGATGTTAATACTTGATAATAAATATCAAGGACTATCATTACTTTCAAAACCAAACCTTCCACTTCAAGTGAGCTGGGTCTTGCCTTCCATCTAATATATATCTTTGGCTTACAGAAGACTTGATGAGGAGTAGGATATAAATTATTTTGACTAGACTATAATTCACGGACTCTTATTATTTTGGCTAACTATTTTTTCCTTAACCTTGT
>NW_003853515.1:0-6433 GCF_000181295.1 Otolemur garnettii
AGAGAGCTTCCATGCACTCCTGGGCACACCACTCGGCAGGAATCTCCATGTGTTCAGTTAGCCATCTGGAAGCTCCCTGAATCTTGTCTTTTTTTGGGGGGGGGGGTGGTTAATGGAATTTTCTTTATATAGGCATGATTGATTAAACTGTTGGCCATTGGTGATCAGATTAACCATTAGTCCCCTCCCCTCTCTGGAAGTTGAGAGTAGGCTGAAATCAAGCCTGGGTCTTTTCTGTGACCAGCCCCACCTCCTTCCTAAATCTGCCTAAGGGCTCCCGGTCATTAGTCAACTCATTAGTATATATACAAAAAAACTTCATTTTTGGAGTTTCCAAGGATTTTAGGAGTTCTATGCTAAGAAATGGGGTCAAAGACCAAATAAATTTCACAGTATCACAGAATACTGATGAATGGTCAAGGATTGTCTTTCTGTGGAAGTGCTGTTTGAAATGAGCCCTGGGCAAAAAAAAAGGACCAATCATTTGAAGATCTAGAAATAAAAGGAGATAGAATAGACAAATACAAAAGCCTAAAGTAAAAATAAGTTTGAAATTTTTGAGGAACAGAAAGTCCACTGTGGCATTAGCTTCACGAGAAAGAGGATTAGCAATAGTAGATAGATTGGAAAGTTGGCCAATTATGTAGGTTCATAGGCAAAAACTTTGGACAACGTTATGTACAGAATGGCCATAAAGTTTGCGTGTGGTTTAAAATAGTACACAATTTGGGCAGCACCTGTGGCTCGAAGAGTAGGGCACCAGCCCCATATACTGGGGGTGGCGGGTTTAAACCCGGCCGTGGCCAAAAACTAAAATAGTATGCGATTTAAACATGAGCTTTATGGCTACCCTTGTACGTAGTACATCAGCATCTGCTACATTCAAATGGAGATTTTGAGTAGGTAGTTGTATAGAGAGTCTAGAATTTGGTGTATCTCTAAAGGGTGTCTTAAAGCATAAGAGAATAGAAGAGTTCTTAGGAGTGAAACTTACTAATTAAAGTTTAATGAAGAATAAGGACCCAGCCAGTAAAAAAGATTGAGAATCTATTAAAAAAAAAAAAAAAGCCAGGAACATAGGGTGAGTTCACATGTTCAAGACCACCCTGAGCCAGAGCGAGACTCTGTCTCTAAGAAATAGACAAGTGTTGTGGTGGTGCCTGTGGTCCCAGCTACTTGGGAGGCTGAGGAAAGAGGATCACTTGAACCCAAGAGTTTGAGGTTGCTATGAGCTAAGACACCATGGCACTCTACCAAGGGTGATCAAGTGAGACTCTGTCTAAAAAAAAAAAACAAACCAACAATACCTTCTTCATAATGCTATTTTGAAGATGAAAGGAGATAATACAAGTAACACTACATAAGAGTAGTTTAATAAAACTTACACTATATTTCTTACTTGGAGGATGATTCCAACTTTTAACACTCTAGTTCATGCTATTATAACACAGCCAGATTCAGTCTCTCTCAAGCTAAGAAATCAGGAACTTAGGCAGCTGTCTATCTCTCTCACACTCACTCAGTCCAGCATTAAAAAGGAAATCAGTTACTCTTTCTTCTGTTAGTGTTATGAGGCACTGCCATCTGTTCGTTGTAGAGGAGTGGAGGGATGTGTTTCTCAGCCTTTAACTCTTCAGCAATTGAATCCATCTCCTCACCATATTTTTTCTTTCATCCCTAACCCTCCACCACTTTCCACAGGTAGTAAGATTCTTCCTTCCCTATAATAATGACCTTACCATCATTAGGAGATTAGGAAATCTTTCTCTTCCATGATTCCTCTGTAAACAGAATGTTTGGATCAGCATTACTAACTAAATATGTTGGTCTGAGTTCTCTGAGAAGTAAATACCAAAATGACTTTGGACATTTTAAAAATTTGTTGGGAGAAATACCTGTAAGGAAAATGAGGCACCTGGGAAAGCTTTCAGACTTTATTTCATGCCTCTAACCTCATGAAGAAGAACAGGAAGGAGACAGATCTTATACTCCATTGCAGTTGTAAGAGAGCTTTGGCAGAACTGATCTCACCAACAAATGAGAAAATCAGGAATACTATGGCTCTAGGACTTCTCATCCTAGAGAGGGATGCCTAGTTATTCGCATGTATGGACAGGTGAAAGTTTTCAGAGCACAGAAGGTGGAGTCAGTGATTCTGTTCCTCGGAGTAGAAGACAATGAGACCATTTCATGGCTGCCACACTTAAGGGCTGATTGTGTGATTTCGAGCATCCTTCTTGTTCAGTTGGTCATTAGCAAGTTGTTGAGGACCCAAAGTTAATATACTCAAAAACTTCACAAGATAACATTTGCAGTATGTTTTGCTTGAATTTCGGCTTAATACAGTTGCCTCTGCATTTCATTCACAAGATAGCATGTTCATCTTAGCTCGCGAAGACATTCCTTTCCAATGTTTTCAAAACGCTTCTTCACTTTATTATGGTTTGATGTTTGGCCTTCTAGTTCTGTTATCCTTTGCATCTTGCACATCCCTTTTTAAGTAAGTTTTCCTCCTCCAGGTCCTTTCTGAGAAGAAATGTTAGTGGATGAGTGCCCCCACCTTTCCCATTTTATTACTGTTCTTTATTCAGTTAATATATTTAATTGTTAAAGTTATCTTTTTTATTCTGTAGTTTCTTGAAACTAGATTTCTTTTCTCTTTGTGCTCTATTCTCCCCTGGTCATTGCTATCATGCAGATGCTGTGCTGCTTTGCTATTTCTTGTTGTGAATGTTATTTTGCCTTCCAATCTGATCACGTTTACATCCTTAGATAAGTGATCTTGTAATTCACTACATGGTATTAATTTGGTGATGGAGTGAGGAGTGTGTAGCTCATTTCTTTATGCACATGCTTTTTCTCTCCTTTCTTCTAATACAAATCCAAAATTTCCTTCTAGATACACTTTAAGATTGATATCTTATTTCATGAAGTTTCATTTAATGAACTCAAGATCATTATTTTTTTTTAATATAGGAACTGATATGTGTTGAGGGCTCACTTTGTACCCACTTAATCTTCATATTAATACTGTAGAGTAGATGGTAGATAAATTTTATGTGTGAGGAAACTGAGCTGGCAAAGAGTTAAGAAACTGTCCCAGAATCATGTAGTTAACAGATAATTAGGTTAAATCTGATCCTCTTCCCCAACTGACTCCCTGGTTTTCTGCTGTTTCATGTTGTCTTGTCTTTATATTATCTTAATTTTATAGATGTGTAAATCAATTGCACCTTAAATGATCACTTCAGAGTATTTGTGCTTGGCATAAAGTTACCAAAACAGATACTCTGAAATATTAAATCTTTAACATTGCCTATTTTTTTCCAAGTCTATTTTCTTAAAGCTTTTTTGGTTTTTGTTGTTTTTTTAATTGCTAACTACCGTTTTTAAATGTCTACCTAGGTGATTTTCAGTGAAGTTTTGCCTTTTTACAATTTCATTTCAGTTTGATGTCATATGTATGAGTAATATTTAGAGCAAGCTTTAAAAATCTATAAAAATTAATATTTTGCTGAGACCTTTAACAGGCATTGTATTTTGTTAACATTTCTAAATGAAGCAATTCTTATATCTTGTTAATGTTGTGAAAACATTGTGAGATGTAGAGATGAAAGGAATTAGCTAGTAAAGATAAACTACAGAATAAAAGTTCTAATTTAATATGGCTAATTTATGTTTTACTACTATTATTATTATATTTATAGACTTTCCTTCAAGGAAACAAAGTATTTCACTAAATCTAGAAAAATAGGTAATGAGAGAAGTAGGTAGAATACATTAAAAAAAATCTTAACAAAGCAGTTAAGCCATTGTTCTCTAATAGAATCTAGTATTTTTAAAAACATTTTGGCATTTATAGAACTCATTTTAGCCCTGGTTAAAGGGAAAATTGGTATTCACAATCAGATTTTTGGTTTTGTAGCTTTTTCTATTACTGGACTACATATCCTCTTTTGTCTTGCTAACTCATCTTATTCAGATTTGAATTTAAACATCATACTCTTCAGGAGACCTTCTCTACCTTCCTGGACAAAAATTTATAGTACCTATATTTCTACTGTCTCAATGTAATTGAGTAAAACTTTGTAGTAATTACTTTTTTATTGCCTGTCTTTCTCTAGTAGATTGCAAGCTCTTTAAAAGAAGGGACATTATCTTAGTCACTATTGTATTTGCAGCACTAAGTACACTGTAGGCATTGAGTAAAACAGTATGAGTCACAGTGAATAAATCTGAGAAAATATTTTTGGGATACAGCAAATAATTGAGTATACTTGTTGTTGGTAAATTTTAACAGCAAAGGTAAGCTTTTACTTCTTCATTCCTATAAACAAACTGGACAAAATGAGTTCTATAAAAACAAAAGTCAGATTGCATATTGCTTTCTGCTCTTTTTGTGGAATTTTTCTTTTATCCTTTTACCTCTTAAAGCTTCTGAAACTGCATTCTTTTGTGAAAAAGAGGCTGTTTTCTTCCTCTGACAGCAGCAGTGGAAGGTAAGCAAGAGGTAAGCAATGGAACCCTGCTGAAACAGAAGCTAGCTACTAGCATATTTTCTCACATTCATTTAAACTTAAACTAGGATCAGAGTTGACCCCTTTTCACAGAGACTATTATCAAAGGTGGCAGTTGACAAAGCTGGAAGTAATAAGCTAGGGAATATTGCTTCATTTTATAACCATCTAACCCAGAGATTCTCGACCTGTGGGTTATGACCCACAGGAACTGTATTAAAGGGTCACGGCATTTGAATCACTGATCTAACCAGTGACATTTTTAAACTCCTCCTGTATTTGAAGAGTTATTATTTTAGCTCTTCTCTACTGTGTTTGGACTTATGCATGTGCTTAGATCTTTGTTTTGTATTGCTTCAGCTGTAAACAGGCTCCCTAGACTCCCATTGTCTAGGAAGATTCTGCTGCTTTAACCCTTTCCTGCAAGCACTCTTCCTGTCTTCCAACCCTCTGCATTTGGTCAGCTGATTATATAAATATTATCAATGATGATAATAGTTATATTCTTTTACCAGATTTTAATTTTTGGCATTTTGTTTATAAGTTGATTATAGAAGTTGGAAAACTGTTTTATTTATCAGCTGCAAAGGTAGGACGATATTCTCTTCTGATGATGTGATTTTTTTGCCATTCAAGGAAGTTGTTGCTAATGTCCAGGTCAAATAGATTACTTTCTACTCTTGTACCCGATAACTTATGTTCTAATCAGCCTATAATGATATTATGATAATGACTTAAAAGTTTATTTTGTTTTTCCTCAACATCAGAGCTGTTGAGGTTGGACAGTTTAGTTTGTGAACTCATCCTAGATAAAGCTCTATTTACCTCACTGCTGTATGACACTACAGCTACCATATGGCCAAGCAAAAGTTTTTAGAATGTGACTGTAGTGATATGCAGCAGTGAGGTACGGAGCACTTTTTCTAGGATGAGTTCACTAACTTAATTGTCAGACTTTTAGGACAACAGCTCTGATGACTATTCCAGAAAGAGTTCCAAAATTGCTTTGTTAGGTGGACTATGCATGCGCTGGTGTTGGTGTGTAGCTTCCCAAGGGGAGTACCGCAAAGGTGACCCTAAGTGATATTCACCAGTGAGATAGGTAGCACTTTTTACAAACTACACTTTTAGTACACTTTTAGTTGTCTGACCTCGGTATGTACAAGCAAGGTCTTGTTCTCTTTCACCCAGGCTGGAGTGCAGTTGTGGGTTCCTAACTCACAGCCTCGAACTCCTGGGCTCAGACGTTCCTTCTGCGTCAGTCTCCCAAGTAACTAGGACTACAGGCATGTTTCACCATACCGAGCTAATATTTTTAATTTAAAAAATTTTTTTTGGAAACAGAGTTTCCCTTGCTCTGTTACCCAGGCTGGAGTGCTGTGGCACCATCACAGCTCACTACAGTCTTAAACTCCTAGCCTCAAGAATCCTCCTACCTTAGCCTCCCCAAACACTTATGACTATAGGCATGAGCCATGTGCCTGGCCTGAGGAACTTTTTATTGTTTGTTGATTATTGCTTTATATGGCATATACATGTCTCTCTGTGTGTATGTATGTGTATCCTTTCCTTGTTTTATGACTCCATCATTTCTCAAATTTTCCAGGAATGCTAGACAGCTTTTCCCCGTCAAGGTCTTTTTGTGTGGTAATGTCTACATAATAATGTTAACATTTTAACTATTTTTAAAAAAACAGCTTTATTGAGATATAATCCACATATTATATAATTCATCTATTTAAAATCTTCAATTTACCTACTTAAAATGTACAATAATTTTAAAATATTTTTATCGGCTTGGCTCCTGTGGCTCAAGTGGCTAAGGCGCCAGCCATGTTCACCCAAGGTGACGGGTTCGAATCCAGCCCGGGCCCACCAAACAACAATGATGGCTGCAACCAAAAAATAGCCAGGCG
>NW_003853516.1:0-6430 GCF_000181295.1 Otolemur garnettii
TGAGGATTTGAGCAGGGAGGACGTGATGAAAGTAGAGTTGTCAACAGCTTAATCTCTGAGGTTCCTACCAATTCTCCCTCCCTCTCTGGGGCACTCAGTTTCTCCTTCTGACTGAATCAATGGACCAGACTATGCAGGAGAAGTTCTTGTTATTCAGGTTGATGCTCTTATGTTTTCTTGTTTTCATCCTGCAGTACACTCTCCCTTTGTTTTTCTTTGTATTGTTCTTCTCATGCAGACTTCCTCTTGTCTTCTTTTCTCCCTTTCTTCTCTCCTCACCAGGTCCCCTTAAGGACCCCTTAAGGTCTTCTCAGCAGTGCTTAACTAGAACGTCACCCTTAAGGCCATGGCAATGCCCCTAGAAATGACGTGGGAGGATGTCACATGCCCTATCTGCCTGGACCCCTTTGTGGATCCTGTGAGCATCGAATGTGGCCACAATTTCTGCCACGAATGCATCTCTCAAGTTGGAGAAGGTGGGGGCAGTGTTTGTCCTGAGTGCCAGTGCCAATTTCTGCTCAGGAACCTCCGGCCCAATCTTAAGGTAGCCAACATGCTGGAAAACTTTAGAAAAATGAGCCAGGATACCAAGGAGGACACCCCAGGGGCACGTTGTGCAGTGCATAGAGAAAAACTTCACCTGTTCTGTGAGGAAGATGGGAAGTTGCTTTGCTGGGTGTGTGCCCAGTCTCCTAAACACCGTAAACACGCCATGGTTCCCATTGATGAGGCTGCTCAGGAGTACCAGGTGAGGCCTTAGCACAGAGACACTGACAGGAAGAAGGAAGGTGGACTCTGATGAGTGTTTTGTTCCCCAGAGGGAGGGATGGGAAAGAGTGACCTCTGGAGTAGAAGGGTTAGGGAAAGGGGGAGCATCACTCCTTCTATCCACGTCTAATGTAAGGGGAAAATTGCAAGCTATAAACAACCTTCCCATTCTCTAAAAGCAGGAGATGTGCTATGGGAAAATGCTGCAAGGATCGCCCTACACTACCTACTACTTGGTCTGATTGGAGACTGATCTGTTATCTTTCTCTGCAGGACAAGCTCCAGGTGGCCTTGGAAAAACTGAGAAAAAAACAAGAGATAGCTGAGAAGTTGGAAAGGGATGTTGCGATGAAGAGAGCAGACTGGAAGGCAAGTGTCCTGTCCTGAAGGCTGGGCAGGGTCCAGGGCCCTGGACTCATAGCTTTAACCATAGCTGTCACTGTCTGAGGAGTGATAGAGTTGGTATATCTCACTTTCCAAGAACCACCTGCCCTCTAAGTCTGTAGATAGGGAGAATGAAAAAATGGAGGCTCAATGGCAAGCTCGCCATAAAGGCACAAAGATCAAGAATCATAGAAGAAGGTTCTGAGAGGGTTGAGCTATACCCTAAAGCTCCCGGCTCCTCTAAGCCCAGTCTTGGGGGCTGATAGCAGCAGTATCTCAGTATCTGGGACAGAAGTACCCGAGAAGAGAAGCCTAACTACTGGTCTTTCAGGAAACAGTGGCTATAAGGAATAGGCTTCTGGGAACCATCAAGGGCTGAAGTATAGAAAACCTCCTTCGACTAGTTGGTTGTTTGACCATGTCCAGATTGCCAGTTCAAAAAATATAATGGAGAACCAGGCGGTACCTCTGGCTCAAAGGAATAGGGCACCGGCCCCATATGCCAGAGGTAGCAGGTTCAAACCTGGCCCCGAACAAAAACTGAAAAAAAAAAAAAAACTGAAAAAACCAAAATTCACCCTCCATTAGTAGAGATGGGGCAGGAATTAGAGAGGAGTGAAAGGAGCTCATGGACATGGATCCCAGAACAGGAAGATGTGGGATTGAGGAAAGGTAAGTCAGGCTGTAGTGACATCCTGTGTCATTGGGTGGCCTTCCAGTTTCCTAGCAAGAAAGAGTGAGCAAAGAAGGTCTCAAAGCCTACCTTTCCCAGGACTTAGGTTCACAATACCATCACCATCCCTGTGTTTGTGAGGTTGCTGAGAATAGGAACAGGTGCTATTCTCTCAGTAACTCACTGAGACATAAGGACAGTGGGACACATCTACGTGGTAACTGGGTTTTAGAAGAGAGGTTGAAAAAAGTCTCTGATGCCCTAGGTCAGGCGGCCTTAAACTACAGCCCACGGGCCACAAGCAGACCACCTAGGACATTCATCCAGCCCACTGGGTGTTTTTGCCACCGCTGCCTGTCTTGCTTAGCAGCCGACTCCTGCCGGGGCCAGCAGTCCAGCCTTCCAATGGTCTGAGGGACAGTGAACTGGACCCATGTTTAAAAAGTTTGAATTATGCATTTTTAAGCTCATAAAATCATTTAAGCTCATTAACAATGATTACAAAAAAAAAAAAAAAAAAGTTTGAGGACCCCTGCCCTAGGTTCATACACCTATGGTTGTAAGCTAGCCACAATGTACTCCCTACAAATCCCATTTCCCTCTCAGCCCCAAAAGCCTCACCCACCTACCTCCTCAGCAAAATTGTGCACACCCATGTACACATGTGCGACTGTGTGTGTCTCTGTGTGTTTATTCCCAGACAGGTGGACAAAATGGCACATCTCCATGGGCTGGAAATAGATATACTGATTCCTCTATCCCCAAAGCCTGGGAGGGTTTTTTGTTTGTCTGTTTGTTTCTTTTTTATTGTTTCAAGTTAATTGTGGGTAGAAAGAATTAGGTTACAGTGTTTGCATTTGTTAGGCAAACTCCCTCCTGTAATTGTGACCCACCTCCATACACCCTAACATTGTGTCCATTAAGTGGGAGCACACCCTTACCCATCCCCCCTTCTCTGCATGCCTCTTCATTCCTCCACCCCCCACTTTGAATTGAGTTGAGTTTTTCTCTTATGTGACCATGTATCAGCCTGGGAGATTTTAATAAAAACTACCTCTCTCTTTCCCTTGACACCAAAGAGGAAAGTTGAGAAACAGAAATCTACAATTCACGCAGAGTTTGAGAAGCAGAAAAACTTCCTGGTTGAAGAGGAACAGAGGCAGCTACAGGAGCTGGAGCAGAATGAGAGAGAACAGCTGAGACTCCTGGGAAACACACAGGCTGAACTGACCCAGCAGAGCCAGGACCTGCAGAAGCTGATCTCAGAGGTGGAGCACAGGAGCCACAGCTCACCACTGGAGCTGCTGCAGGTGAGAGGAGGATGGAGGCCCCTTCTGAGATGCAAGGAGTAACTGAAAAAAAGCCAGAGCTAGTTGGAACTACCCTTAGAACCTCGTCCCGGGAATAGACAGTCTTAAATATACTGGAATTCAGGCCTGTGAATGGTTTGTATTCAAGGCATAGAAGGGTTCCGATTTAGGAGGGAATAGTCCATTCAGCAATTAACAGAAATGGCCAGCCCTGGGAAGTACTTTCTGGAATGCATACCAGGTGTGAGCCTTCAAGAACGTTTCGCAGTCTTTCTGAGCACCCACCTTCTCATCTGTTAAATTGATATTTCAAAGGATTTTCATGAAGATGGAGTGACAAAATCACCTCTTAGGAGAGTGTCTGGTCATGAAAAGATTTTTAAATAGGGCAGTGCCTGTGGCTCAAAGGAGTAAGGGCCGGCCTCATATACCGGAGGTGGTGGGTTGAAACCCGGCCTGGGCCAAAAATTACAGAAAAAAAAGAAAAAAGAAAAGAAAGATTTTTAAATAAATGTAATATATCTAAAAATACTGAACTGAAAATTAAGAGATAGTAGCCAAGCCCATACCCTGCCACCGATTCCCTCCATACTCAGGGTTAAGTCATTTTCCTTTCCTAGACCTAATGTCTCCGTCAGTGAAACAAGAGAGATGGAATGGATGAAATGACAAGGGTTGTCCAAACTTTAGTCCAAAAAGTATCTTTATGCTTTCTGCTTCTTCTGTGAACAATATGATTTTAACATGTTTTTCTTTAAATTGTCTCACTCTTATCCCTGAATCAATTTAGCTTAAAAGAAAATTTTTCTAAAGCAGAAGCATCTAAGAGTTCATGTGTTTATGTGTTACTGATATTTTTCTAATTTATTTCATAACAATAATGTTAATAGTAACTATAAATTTGTAAATAGCCCATATTGCCTGACAGGTATTCAGGTGAATACTACTATCCTCTCTGTGTTTCATAGATGACAAGACCAAGAGGCAGAGATACTGAAACTTAGAGACTAAAACTAAATAACTTGAGCAAGTTCACTTAAACAATAAGATATAGACTTAAGATTAAAGTAAATACATAAAAAATCATCAATATTGTTGTGCTTCAAATGACCTCACATCCGCCAGTGACAAATTTGCCTCACTTTGAGAATCTAGGAACTAAGTGGTCTCAGAAGTCCCTTCTGTAATATCCTACAGTTCTTCTTGCCATACCTTTTCACTGTCTCTGCCAGATGTAGGCATGAAGCCATTTCTATCTGGTTTGTGCATAAAAAGCTGATTGTATTGGGCTTTCTTCTGGCCAACATTGAACCCGGCTTTCTCAAGCACTTCCAACTGAGCCTTGGAGCCTGCCAGCTCCCATGTAAGAGCCCTGAAACCCTGCAACAGAATATTCTCAGGTGATTTGATTTCTTATACAGGACAAAATGGCATTAAATATAGCTCAGAACAGTGCTCTAACCAACCCTTGTTCCCCCAAACAACTCAAGCCTTCAAGTGAGGTATAGAGTAGGTTCTTCTTATCATCCTACTTGGCCATTCTCTGCCTGTGACCATCTCTGCACTTTGGCCAGGCAGGGTTCTTTGTGTATTGCACCCCCATCCTTACCTTCCCCTACCCCTAAGAATCTGGGCTTTCTGGGTAAGAGTCTAGAAACTGATAATCCTTCCCTAGCTATAGATCACACCTACACTGGGTCTCTGGTGATTTCCCAAATATCCTCACCTCCTTTCTGCTGCAAACTGGTCAGAATCATCTTTTGGGCCCTGACCCAGAGGTAAGGGAAGGGTAGTGTTCCAGGGAACATGGGAAATGTCACATCACCCACAGGGTGGAAGTCTCAGTGGTGAACCACAATCTCTAGAACTTATTCTCTGTCTCTTTTCTCCTCAGGAGGTGAAAATTGTCCTGGAAAGGTAAGGGAAAAAATTATTTTTGTTAGAAGAGGGGCTGACAAGAAGCAAAGACCTATAAAAAAGGTTACTGAGTTATAAATACATACCCTGAAGTTTTCCCCATCCCACTCCCTTTTCTCAATGATCTGACCCTCTTTGTCAGTGTTTTTCAATCTTTTTATCTCATAACACACTTGAAGCTATTGTTAAACTTCCCTGGCATATTTAAATTATGTTGATAAAATTTTTTTTTTCTTAGCACACCTAAGATCCTCCCACGACACACCAGTTGAAAATCACAGCTCTACACAGTGTAAAATAGTTTCTGGTCTCAGAAAGCTACTACATGGACTTCTCAGTTGATGAAACTGCCCAACGTCATTGGGCCTTAACATCTTACACAGTAAAGCCCTGTCAGACAGGAAATTCTGGGAAGTTCTAGGTCTACAGATTGCTGGGAGTTCTTCTTTAGCTGGAACTTAACCAGTTACAAACCTCTTATAAAAAGCCACCATAAGACTCACAGCACGGGCAAGACTCCTTGAGTTTCCTTGCAGAAGTAATTCACCTGGGTCAGATGCCTTGCCTGTGAAACGAAACAGAATGTACTTGCACAATGACCTCAGGCTTACAGAAGACACACAAGAGTTCTCATGCTGCAGAGCCTCTTGTAACCAAGAGCTACTGTATAGGAACTAAATCCTACACTTTTTGCCTCTCCCCCTGAGCCCCAGAGACCTGAACACAAGAGGTACTTGTGAAGTTGAGTTGAATTTAAATTATCAGAGATTCTAGTGTTAGCATTTGAGGTAGGAGGCAGGAGTAGAAGGAAGGGATCTCAAACTCTCTTTCCTTTAGGAGTGAGTCCTGGAACCTGAAGGAGCTGGATATTGTCTCCCCAAAGCTGAGGAGTATGTGTCATGTGCCAGGAGTGAAGAAGATGCTGAGGACAAGTGCAGGTGAGGCCAGCTCTTGGAGCTGTGGGGCTGGTGATGTTGGGGATACTGAGGGTGCAGGTTGGGTCCCAGGGTTCGGGAGAATGAGTATGTACAGCAATTTGGAGAAGAAGTAGCAAGCTGGAGTAAGTAGGGCAGAGCCAGAGGTAGGGAAGATGGTTCCCTCAAAGGTCCAGACAAAGGCTGACCTGATTGAGGGTCTCTTTCTCACATGGTGAGGTTCAGGGTCACCCCCTCACCCTCCCCCTGATATTTGCACAGATCTCTCACCATGAGCATGGAGTTACCGATTTCCCCCACATGAGTCCTGACTGTGGTTCCCTCTCTACAGTGCACATCACTCTGGATCCAAACACAGCCAACTCGTGGCTCATCCTTTCAAAGAACCGGAAACAAGTGAGGCTGGGAAACACTCAGCAGGAGGTGTCTCAGAATGAAGAGAG
>NW_003853517.1:0-2069 GCF_000181295.1 Otolemur garnettii
CATCATCTTGGACGAACTATGTCTTTGCTCAGCCTTGCAGATAGTGTGGTATCTGCTTCCCTTTCCTTTTTATATCAGCAGTTTCCCAACTCTTTTGCTTTTAATGATTTTCTGAAATTATATTCAAGCTCCTTTTTACGCATTGGAAAATTTCCTGTAAATTATGGAATATTAAGATCAACATAGTATTGTTATAAAACTATAAAATCTATTAACACTAGAAAAAGTAACTAGGAAAACTTTCCCTGTGTTTAGGATTATAGTCCTTGAATAAGATTCAGGATTATCAAAGAGATGTTTATACAGCACAGATCAGTTTTTAAAATTTAAATTTTATTTTATTTTGTGTTGCAAGCTCTCAGGAAATAAATTGGAAAATAAATAGTCAGCTATTGGATAGCTAAATTCTTAACTAGAATATTAAATAGAAGAAATATAAAATTTATGCTAAAATTCCAGAAAATTAAAAGTCATGATCAAAGAGATAAAATTAAGAATATAAATGATGACCAGTAACATGTAAGGAAATTTTTTAAATTTCTGAATTTTTTAAAATGATTAAATTCAGAAGAGATAAAAATACAAAAAAATTATAAATAAAAACTGTTGGGGGTATGAAATTCTGTAGTCTTCTCACCAAAGTTTATCACAAAACTGAAACAAGCACACACACACACACACACACACACACACACACACAAACACACCCACAAGAAGATTTTGGAAAAATAATTTAATTTCATGGATCAACAGAAAATCGTACAAGCTTCCAATTAGATTTAAAAAATTGTAAAAGTAGAAATAATAGTGTTAGCTTTTCTTATCTGCAAGACTAGATGCTAAAAAACTATGCCACAGTATCTCCATGATGATATTAAAAAAATAAAAAGCCTTATACAAAACTAAGAAATATGTCATATGTTGGGGTTTGGGGATCCCAGGTCCCTGAACCCAGTTATTTGGTTAGATTTCAACCAAGGCATGGCAGTAACTCAAAGTAATAATGAATGGAACTGGAAATAAAAGGAAGCATCACAGGTGTGACAGAGCATCACAGCGTGAATAGAGAGCAAAGTAACTCGCACAAATTTCAGTGTAACAAAGGGAAATTTTATTTAAGAAGGTCAGAGAGAAAGTTGAGAGCACTTTCCAAGAGAGTTGGAAGTGGGTCCTGCTCATGATGGAAAGAAAGGCATAGGAGGTTAAAATGTTTCTTTGAAACAGGTTGTAAGTCTTTCACTGGTCTCCCTACACCTCCAGGCATTATTGTCCCCCTTTTTTATTGGTCATTTATTATTGATTACCTAGGTTACTTCATACCCACATTCTTATGGGCCCTCCAGACTTTGTGTTTCAGTAAGCCAGGTTTTCTTTTTCTCCCATCCCCCTTGAAACCCCTTTATTAGTGTCCCTTCTCATTATCCATTAATCAAGGTTATAGATGGTTGCAAAATTCAAGATACAGCGATTATAACACTCATAGTGTGTGTGTGAAGAAAATATTTTGTAAAATGACATAAAATAGTACATTAAGGGAGGAATGGAGTTAGTAATCAATCTTTCTGTCATCAATCAATTTATCTACATCTATCTTCCATGTAACTATGTATCCATCAACATATCTATCTATCTACCATCCAGGCTTAAATTTAAATTAGATAGAATTGATAAGGAGCCTCTGATCATATTGTTTATGCTGAAAGGAATTCTTAAAGTGAAATAGAAATTCAACTAAACTCCTCAGAGCTAGATGGGAGGAAGGGGAGGAGCAAAATCTTCGATGGGTCTCATCAGAATGGGTGGAGAGCATAAGAATTCACATTAATTTCATAGTTTATTATTATTTCAGGGAAGAGGAAAGTAGTGAAAGAAAAGATTTGTATAGGAGAACCAAATCAACTACAGAGAAGACAGTGAATAGTAATCTGGGTCACACTGGCCAAAATAAAGGATGTGGAAGCAAGGTAAAATCCAATAAAAGAAAATATGATTAAAAATAAAACTAGAATATATATTGTTAAATTAAAGTTAAATGGGTCATTCAATACCTATGATTAACCTACTGGATT
>NW_003853517.1:4425-6420 GCF_000181295.1 Otolemur garnettii
CACCTTTCTAAAAGCTTTAACTCCAAGTATAGTCACATTCAGAATGTCCTGGGGGCTTAGGGGCTCAAATTACAAATTGAGAAGGAACATAAAATGTTCTATAACACTTCACTGCTTTTCAGCCTGGGAGTGGTAGCAGCATTCATAATATTCTGTTAGATTTTTAATCATCTTTTTTTTTTTACTTTTACAAACATTTTACAATTATGCTTCATTTCACCACCAATTTTGATGCTTTAGGGATAAATGGACCTATGCAATATTTTATCTCATTTCATATATAACTTATTTATCTGTTGACCGGTAGCATAATTTTACTACCACCACTATTATGATCAAACCCTCAGAATAGATATATGTGCTTTGTAGGTACCTCAAAAGTAATGGAGGTACCTACTCCATTGTTCTGTTTTAAAAATGGAATAATAGCATTTTACTGTTTTCCATAATATAACATAACCCACTGAAAATTAAAGCCTAGGCTTGAAGTCAGTATCATTTTCGGCATGGTACTTATCTAAAATATTCTTACTGCCTTGTGCTTGTTTGTAACTTTCTAAATATCACGGCTAAACCATTTACACAAACCTCCTCTTGTTTCTTCTACCCATTAATTAACATGCTTGATGACATTTTAAAGTGGAATGAAATAGCTATTCAGCCCCTTCTTCTAGATTACAAAATAAAAGCTGTGATAGAAGATGAACTCCAATACACTGGCTGTTAAATTAATTCATTGCATCGAGATATACTTATTGTTTTATACAAAAACATATCTCAAAACACAAATTTTTATTGCTTAAACTTCTTCACGATCAAGTCTTAAATCATGCTTCAAAAATAATTATGCAAGAAAAAACTAATGGCTACTTTTTGGAAATAGGCCATATCTTTGAGGTTTCATATGAACAAAATGCTCAGATTTTATTATTTTACCTTTGAAAAAAGAATACATCAATGTACTTTTTAAAACATTGATGAATTATACCAAGTAATTTTTTAAAAAGAATTATTCATAGCACGAGTTGAAAGTGCATGTGTACTGGTTGTTCACTGCTCTTTTATAAGCCCCTCATTCACTTTAAATTCTAGGTTCAATTTCTCATAGATGTTTTTCTAGACGTTTTCCATAATATGAAAATTTCTAATCTCATACTTATCACAACCATCTCAGCAGAATAATTTTTGTCATATCTAACATATCTAACATATCTAATTTTTGTCATATCTACCTTTATTTGAGGTAGTAAAGAACATCCAGCAAAACTTCCTTTCTCACTTTCTGGAAAATGCGTATTTTTTTTCAAGTAATCATTGAGGAAAATAGTTCTCATTCTTGCATCAATCTTAAACATTGCAAAGGAATTCTCAGTTTATTTATGCAGAAAACATTGGGGAATAGATATCTTTAGCAAACCTGAATATTACTGACCTCAGATTTATGCAACTAACCTATTACCTTTTGTATTTTAGAGTCTGTCATTGTTCATGTCTTCAGCCAGAAGACACTAAGGATGTAGGGTACTTAAATGCATTTGGGCCAGTAGTGAGTTTGGACCCTGGAAAGCTTAGGACAGTCTCATTTGCCAAATTTCAAATTTTCTTTATTTTCCAACAATAAAGCTTTGGTTCCAGTGAAGAGCTCCATTTGCTTAATCTAGACACATCTATGAAGTATAAGTCTGCAGACTGTGTCTTGAGGCAAAATAAGACATAAGGGCACATTATCAAAGTTTCTTTGATTTTTAGAACTCTGCTACTGCAAATAGATAACCAGTTTTCATGATGATTTAGTACAATACAGAGTTAGGCATATATCTATTTTTTAGAAATAAGATGAAGCTGTTGTCATGGAAGAGAATGACCTAACATCCATTCTGTGAGCTCAGTACTTGCAGACAGGCTATTGCTGCCACAATACAAATGTATATTCCTAGGATTAGAGTATTTAATATCACAAGTTTTTTTGGTATTCACATCACTGAGGGTAAAAAT
>NW_003853518.1:0-6404 GCF_000181295.1 Otolemur garnettii
ACCTCTGTGTGGCCTGGAGAGTACACAGGTCATGGGGGACCTCTGTGTGGCCTGGAGAGTACACAGGTCATGGTGGACCTCTGTGTGGCCTGGAGAGTACACAGGTCATGGTGGACCTCTGTGTGGCCTGGAGAGTACACAGGTCATGGCGGACCTCTGTGTAGCCTGGAGGGTACAAAGGTCATGGCGGACCTCTGTGTAGCCTGGAGAGTACACAGGTCATGGCGGACCTCTGTGTAGGCTGGAGAGTACACAGGTCATGGTGGACCTCTGTGTAGGCTGGAGAGTACACAGGTCATGGTGGACCTCTGTGTGGCCTGGAGCATACAAAGGTCATGGTGGACCTCTGTGTAGCCTCTGCAGCCTTCCCTTCTTATCTGGGTCATGACATCACAGTTTCCTCAGGGCAGACCCTCTTCCCCAATTTCCTTCCTGGCAGTTGGGTCAGGCTGACTTTTCCCTCCCAGATCAGGGCTGAGCACTTTCCCCAATTGCATTGTCCATCATTCTGAATGGAGGGAGCTACAGCGGGTGCCACTCAGACAGGTCGGCCTGAGTGCTCGGGGATGGGCACATGACCCGGGCATGGCCCAGAGCAGCCACCACTGCAGTGCCACCCACACTGAGGGGTGCAGAGCTCCAGGTGGAGGAAGGGAGGGGTGAGTGTTTGTGACATGGTTGGAGCCTTTGGATTCTTCTGCCCTTGAAGCCACAGTAATCTTGGATATGCAGTTGAAAGAGCCTAGGCTGGTGCAGGGCGTGGTGTGGACAGTCGAACAGAGGGTGAAAGGAAAATTACAGAGATTTCTTATCCATCCCGTAAAGACAGTGTTATTAAAAATCAAACATAAAGCATTCAGATAAGCTCGGTGCCTGTAGCTCAGTGGGTAGGGTGCTGGCCACATACGCTGCAGGTTCAAACCCCACCCAGGCCTGCCAAACAACAGTGACAACTACAACCAAAAAATAGCTGGGTGTTGTGGTGGACACTGTAGTCCCAGCTACTTGGGAGGCGGAGGCAAGAGACTCGCTTAAGCCTAGGAGTTGGAGGTTAAGTTGATGCCATGGCACTCTACCCAGGGTGACAGCTTGAGGTTCTATCTCAAAAAAAAAAAAAAGCATGTAGATAATGTCACATTTTAGAGAAAATCCAGGCAATGTAAAACAACCATCCCAAGAGACCCAGAGATGACAGTGGGGAAGGCACTTGGGTGTTGGCCCCAGTTCCAACTCTGCTACCTCCAGGATGAGGATCCCGTCCCCTTGCTGAAGTCCAGTTTCTTCAGCTATAAAATGGGGATCATGACACCACCTAGAAGGGTTGTTATGAAGACTGAATGGGTAGTAGTGGTATTAATCAGGCTGGCTGGACCCTGAGTCATCTAATCCTCCATAAATATATGTACTTGTATGGAAATTCATCATTCATGTACATATATTTAGGGGGACGAGATGACTCAGGGTCCAGCCAGCCTGATTAATACCACTACTACTAAAATATAATAATATAATGGTAATAATAACAACTGCCACCAGTTATTGGCTCTTTCCTATATCATTTAGCTTGTGCTACATGACAGACTGCCAAGAAACAGCCACTTAAGACAACACCATTTTTTTAACTCTTTTTTTTTTGAGACAGAGCCTCAAGCTGTCCCCCTGGGTAGAGTGCTGTGACATTATAGCTCACAGCAACCTCAAACTCCTGGGCTTAAGCGATTCTCTTGTCTCAGCCTCCCAAGTAGCTGGGACCACAGGCACCTGCCACAACACCTGGCTATTTTTTGGTTGGAGTTGTCACTGTTTTTTGGCAGGCCAGGGCTAGATTTGAACCCGCCAGCTCTGGTTTGGGTGGCTGGCACCTTAGCCACTTGAGACACAGCCTCTTAATTCTACAGCAGTTTGGGCTGGGCTCAGCTGGGTGGTTCTTCTGGTGGGTGGGCTAAGTCGGGCATGTGTGTTTGTCTTTGAGTTGGTGTGGGGCAAGCTGGTCTGGGTTTGGGAGACTCTGGCATGGACGGCTCAGCTCTGCTTTGTATGGCCTCTCACTTCCACAGCAGGACAGCTGGGCTCGCCAGCTTATGGGTGCAGAGTTCTAGAGATAGGGAGAAAGACCTTTTGAGGCCTGGACTCAAAATTATTGTTCCTCTAATTTCCATTGGCCAAGTAGTTGCAGACAATCCCAGATGCAGATGGTGGGCAAGCAGAATTTACCTTTACATGGGATGGGCCATAACCTCTCTTTTCCGAGGCTGTGAAATCTTGGGCTGTTTTTCTCAGCCCACCTCATTTACCTTGGTCTCCACACCATTCTAAGCACTAAACAGGCACCATCCGCTCTTCTGATCCTTGCAATAATCTTAGGCAGTTAGATTATTGATGTCATTGTTGTTTTTATGGTCCCCATGGTGTTTGGGGTGTATGGTTTGGGGATTTCAGGGTGTTTTTAGGTGAGCAAGGGGAGGGGGCTGAGACTCAAGCTCTATAGCTGAGACTGGTCTGCTCACAACCCATGGAGTGCTGTGAATGACCAGGTGTGACACCAGCAGCCCCCATGGTGGGCTCAGGGCTCACTTTCCCCACAGCAAAGTTACCAGTGACAGGACCACTGTGGCCTACGTTTTTCAAAGTGGGGACAGAGGCATAGAGAGGTTGAGTCCTATGTTAAGAGCACACATCTAGAAAGAGGCAAAAATAAAACTACCTGTGTTTGATGTCTTTCCTGTGCCCTGGGACTCAGTCTCTACTGTCTTCTCTCTGTGCCTGGGGGGCCGACCTGTACGGGCTGTGTCAGTGGCTTCCTCATCCATCACCCTCTGCTTGGGTTTGGTCAGTAGCAGGCGTGGCAGAGGATCAGAGGGAGGATATGTTTTGTTTCCTGGCCAGCACCTCTGCCTGCGACCACCTGTCTGAGAGATGGCCACGCTTGGGCCACCTTCTCTGGGGCTGGTACCTGCCCTCTTCTTGCCTCCTACAGATTTGAAGCTGGAGACACACCTGCTGTTACGACCTGGTTTTTTTTTCACTCCCCTTTGTTCATTTCCTTAAATTCTCAAATCCCCTTCTTTTAATGTCTTCTACCTGATTCTTACGAGGATCCTGATGAAAATGCCACCTCACTCAGTTTTCTCCATATTTAATATTTATTAAAAATATGAAAAGACTGGAATATTAACGAGAAAGCTGCCGGGTGATACCCAAAGCTTGAAGGATGAAATCAAGAGTCTAAGATCAAAATGGGGCAAAATGAGGCTGTCTCCCTGCCGGTCAGAGGCGGGAGGGCCTGTTTCTGTCTGGATGAACACCAACCCTTGAAGACTGTTTCTGAGTTATTTCCAAAGAGCTTGGATTGCATTTTAATTAGTTTGCCTCGAAATTAACATACTTCACTTTTTCTTGAGCCAAGTTCTAACTTTTCAACGTATCTCATTGCAAGGAAATGCTTCCATAAATCAGGGTGACTGTGGCACTGGGGAGTGAGGAGATATTTATCTATGGGTGTTTTATATTCTCATCTTGTACAAAACTTTAAAAATATCTTTACAAGAGGCATATTCCAGACTGGCAACCAATGAATCCCCCGAGGGCGTCCTGAGAGCTGTTTCTCTGTTCCCAGATGATGGGTCACAGCCAAGTTCACCTGTTTATGCCAGACTGTGGGTGGAAGGGGAGAAGTCAGGGCACACCTGGGCTCCAGCCCAGGCTCTGCCACTCACTGGCCGGGTGACCTGTCATAGGTTATTGGGCCTTCTTGGGCTTCAGTTTCCTTATGTATAAGTTAAACCAACGGTTCAAAGAAGTAGCACAGAGAGAAAAACTCCCCAAAGTTCTTGGGCTCCCCCCCACTTCACGCTCCAGCCACCGTATTTTCTACCAGATGGTCTCTGGCTGGGACTTCAGCATCTGTGAGGCCCCCCGACTCTCAGATCTGTACTCACTTCCAAGACAGACTTGGAATAACGAAGGGCTGTCCACAGAGCTGAATCTTCTTGGGGAAATGTCCAGGAGGGCTAATTTGCAGAAAGACTAAGATGATGTCTTGGGAAAGAGTACCTTCAGACTTGGGTGTAGATTCTGACTCTTATCTGTGGCTCATTAAGAATCAAGAGAGAAGCAATATCTCTCCTCTGCTGCGCCCTTCCCTGGATTGTGGGATGGGAGTAAGAACAGCTTTCTCAGAAAACCGCCAAGAGGGTTTAGTGAGATGCAGCGCACTCCAGGCCCTCCGCCGTGGCCCAGAGCACCGAGTAAGTGCTGAAAGTTTTGCAGGAAAAGCTTTGAAAAGAGAGGAGAGAAGACCAGAGTGTTGCTCCTGTGCTCAGTAGGCGCTCCCTGGGCTCCTGCCTAGTGCCTTACGTTCTGTAAAAGGAGGCAGCGGAGTGATGAACAGGGTTGACACAGTCTCTGCCTTTAGAAGAAAGGTATTACGTCAATGATTCGAATAACTAAAGCACTGCAATTTTTAATAAGGAGAAGAGGGAAACAAGAAAAAAGAGAACCAAGGAATGGCTTCTGATTTAGGGACGGAGTGATCAAGAAAGGAAAGGACGTTTCCTTGGGTTGGAAGACTTAATATTGTTATGATAGTTGTATACATTGTATTTATGTTACAATATTGGTCTGTGGATTAAGTGTAGTACTATCAAAATCTCAGCTGGCTGTTTTTCAGAAATGGATAAGGAGATTCTATTAATGAGATTCATATGGAAATGTAAGTCCCCGATAAAAACCAAAACAATCTTGAAAGAGAAGATTGAAGTTGGGAGAGTCACGCGTCCTAATTTCAAAACTTAACGCAAAACTGCAGGAATTCAGCCTGTGTGGTGCCAGCGGACGGGCAGATCAACAGAATGGATGGTGTGTACTTAATGAACTCCACTGAATGAAATATACTTCAGGGCAATTGATTTCTGAAGACGGAAAGAAGAGTGTTGGCCGAGGGTGGGGAGCAGGGGTGTGACTACAAGGCTTTAGTACGAGGAGGATACTTTGGGGTGGAAACCAGGGTTCTGACTGTGACGTTGCTCACGCAGTCCGTGTAAGGGTGAAAGCTGAACACCAACACCAGAGCCTCTGGCTGATGGCTGGCGCTGGCTGGGGGGCCGTTTTTGGGATTCTCGGGAGCGTGTGGGGGAGAGCAGGGCAGCGGCAGGTGGGAAGAGTGGCTTTGAAGATGCATCTGTATTGGAGTGGTGGTTTTTCCCTTTGGGGATAGTGCTCAGACCTTTCAAATCTCCACTTTCTGATCTATCAAATGAATGTGAAAATGTAGAGAAGCGGGGGATGGGGGGGCGCTCGGTAATACGATGTGTATGTGAACATACGTGTACCGTGCACTGTGTGTCCGTGAAAACCACTTCCTACGTAACAGGACAGCTGGGGTCGGTGATGACAAAGTGTGTCTGGAATGTGTATCCATGTGCACATATGGAAGTGACATCCCAGCTCCTGGATGGCTGGCGGGGGGGTCTCAGCGATACACTGAACGGCCCTCGCCCTTCGGGACAATGCCATGTCACATTCCATGAGTGGGGGAGACCTGTGGGGCCGGGGTGGGAGGTTGGCTTGACTCTGTTGCTGACCAGGCCCCAGAGACAAGCCCTCCGACATTGTGGGGGGAGTGTGGCCCAGCACTGCGGCTGTGCAAAGGGGCCTCGCGGCTCCTCAGTGAGTGAAACACAGTTACACGACCCAGGGATTCCCTGCTGGGTGTACACCCGAGGGGACTGAGAACAGGTGTTCAAACAAAAGCCGGGTGTGAACGTCCGCAGCAGCACAATTCACGAGGGTCCAAAGGTGGGAACACACGTCTGTCCGCGGATAAGATAAACAGATGCAGGCTGTGTACACCGTGGGGCACGCTCGGCCTGAGGAAGGACGGGGTTCTGACTGGGCTGCGACGTGGAGAAACCTTGAAAACAGGGAAGAAAGTGAGATGCAAAGGCCGCAGGTTGGACGATTCATTATCTCAGTGTCCACAGCAGGTCACTCCCTGGACACAGAAGCAGATAGTGGCTGCCAGGAGAGGGCGGGAGAAGGGGAATGATCTGATGAGGATGGGGCTTCCTCCTGGGGTGAAGACACGTCCTGGAGCCAGAGAGCAGCGATGGTAGCACAGCCCTGCGGAGGTGCTGTCACTGATGGTAAAGTTTATGTTGTGTGTATTTTAAGAAGAAACAATTATCATCACAGTGGGAACCGCAGAGGAGCACGTTCTGTTGTGAGTGCTGGGGTGGGTCCGTCTGCGCAGGCTGGTGTGGGCATAGGAGGAGGGTGTGGAGGTGCCTGGACGGAGCACTCACTGCCTACGGTGTGTGGAGGTGCCCGCGTGAACAGAGAACGCCCCGATGGCAGGTGAGGGGCCTGGACGGAACACTCACTGCCCATGGTGTGTGGAGGTGCCC
>NW_003853519.1:0-1055 GCF_000181295.1 Otolemur garnettii
AATTTCAAAGGTGAGATTTTTATCCCTTAGATCAATAGTGTAACATAGGGAACAATATCCATAACCTAGACCACTGTTACCAGCTTTGGAACCCCTGCTGGCGGGTCGTGGGGAGGGGTCTATCCTTCATCTCTTTGTGCAGCCTCTCCATCACTGGCTTTGAAATCCCCTTTTCTCCCACTGTTTTCTTACTTCCTACCCTTATTGAAAAGTTTTTTAGTTAGCATTACAGATAATTATTTTATTGGGTCCTATCCAAATCTCCTTTACTTATTTATTTATTTATTTTTGTTTTGAGACAGAATCCCACTTTCTCACCCTTGGTAGAGTGCAGTGGCATCATAGCTCACAGCAACTTCAAACTCTTGGGCTCAAGTGATCCTCTTGTCTCAGCCTCCTAAGTACCTGGGACTACAGCTGCCTGCCACGACACCCAGCTATTTTTAGAGACAGGGTCTTACTCTTGCTCAGGCTGGTCTTAAACTCCCGAGTTTAGGCAATCCACCCTCCTTGGCCTTCCGGAGTGCTAGGATTACAGGCATGAGCCACCATGTCCGGCCCTAAATTTCCTTATGTTGAACATTTTCAGTTAATAATCTTTTGTCATTACCCTCTAGGTAATTGCAAAAGTTAACTTATTTAACATGGCTCTACATCAGCAAGACAGGGAGGAAAGGGAAGGAAGGGGTGGTTCTTCCTAGTGGTACTAAAAATACTCTGGGGTGATAGCTATACATTCAAGGATGATATTAAAAATATTTAATAATTAGTCTCACACTGGACTTGACCAATCAGAATGGATGCAAATAGGCTGGATCAGGGTTTTAGAAGCCTCCTACTATCCTAAGTTCACCTTTTCAGTTGTTGGATCAAGACAAGAGAAAGTGGGGCTCCAGGGAGGAGATATTGTTGTAAATCAGCATTTTAATAATAGTTATGATCATATCTGTGCACATTGGCTGATTACTAGGTGTGTGCTCAATGGTCCCATAATATGATATAAGCCCCCTAAATCTTTTCTTTTTGACAGAGTCTCTCTCTGTCACCCTCTATAG
>NW_003853519.1:2494-3609 GCF_000181295.1 Otolemur garnettii
TAAAAAAATAAATAAACATAAAATAAAATCTTGTTCATGTTAGTTTTGGTATATGAATGTTTTATAGTTTTATGTAATCAAATAACTATTTTTCCTTTATGCCTTTATTTCATTGCCTTTAAAGACCTTCCCTGTATAGGTATCAGCCAAATATTAAGTTATATTTTCCGAGTTTACTAAAGATGGTATAATTCAACTTATTATCTACTGTCTGTTTTAGTTTTTTTATATCATATGCAGTCCTAATGCTTTTGTTTGTTTGTTTTTTTAATAGAGAGGGAGTCTGGATCTGTAGTGCAGTGGTATGATCATAGCTCACTGCAGCCTCAAACTCCTGGGCTCAAGAAATCCTCCTACTTCAGTTTTCTGGATAGCTAGAATTACAGTTGTGCACCACCAAACCCAACTTTAACCTGCTTTTTATCCAAAGATTCAGTTTTTTCAACATTATACATGGAATAATGTGTGATTTTTTTTCATTGATTACTATTACATTTTTTATCATGTTTTAGGTTCTTCTATATATTATAATAAATTGTTTTCAATAGTTATCTATTCTCTTCCATCAATTAGTCTTAATTTTATAGCTCTTGAATTGTACAGCATGGTCCCTCTAGAAGAAATTAATAGTGTTGAATTTCACTTAAGTCCTATACTCCTAGAAAGAAGCAAAGGTTAAAAAATCCCCTGCTTTTTTGTGTTTCAGAAAGGATTTGCTGCAAAGAAGCACCCTTTCCCGTAAAATTTAGATAAGACTCACTAATGCCCTCCTTGTTCACCTGGACAAGGCTAGACATAGACCCCAAATTCCCATTCTTTGCCTCATAAATAATTAACTGAACTCGTTTGCACCACTGATCAATAGGAACAAAATGCTTGTTAATGAAGCCTTGGTTAACATTCTGTCCACCCTGCAGGCCCCTGAACCCTGGCCTGTCTGAGCCAGCATGTAATCTCTTTTCAACAGCAGCTCCAGAAAACGGGCTAGTCTCAGGGTGAAACATTATCTAATCCAACTCTCTTATCCCACTTCCCCTGAATCAGTTTTGTTTAGGTCTCCACATGTAGAGTAGAGAAATGCTGCTTACCCCTTGAAAAGCCTGCAGGTACTATGG
>NW_003853519.1:4401-6380 GCF_000181295.1 Otolemur garnettii
ATATAATCTCTGTGCAACTTTTGCTACAGTCAATATGTGGAACATTTCTATCTCTTGTAAATGTTTCCTTGAGCCACTTTGCTTATATCCCCCCTTCTGCCCTTGGCCATGAAACAACTGATGTGTTCTCTGTCAGTATATATTAGTTCTTGATCATTCTCAAGGATAGACCATATGTTAGGCCACTAAACAAGTCTCAAAAGATTAGAAAAAAACTGAAATCATACCAAATATTTCCTCAAACTATAATAAAAATAAACACATGGAAATTAAACATTAGGCTCATGAATGGCCAGTGGGTCAGTGAAGAGATTAAAAAGGAAATTTAAAAATTTCTGTAAACAAATGACCATGACAACAGAACATATAAAATCCTATAGGGTATAGCAAGTAACAGTCATACGAGGAAAGTTTATATCAATAAGTGCGTGCATCAAAAAAGCAGACAAGCTTAAAATAAACAACCCAATAATGCAGCTCAAAGAACTAGAAAAACAAGAGCAAGACAAATCCCAAATTAGTAAAAGAAACAAGAAAGATAAGTGCAAAAACAAATAAAATTTCAACAAATAATGAAAAAAGATCAAGAAAAAAAGTTCATTAAAATTTTTTTTCTAAAGTTTGTTTTTTCAAAGAGATAAAAATGACATACAATTAGTCAGGAGATAAGATAGAATAAAATAAATAGAATCAGAGATGAAGAAGGAAATAGTGTAGCTGATAGCTGTAGGAAGCCAGAGGATTATTAGAAACTACTATGAGCAACTGTATGCCAGTAAGTTGGAAAACTTAAAAGAAATGGATACATTCCTACATACATACAAGATTTATGTAAACAAATGACAAGATTTAACCTGTAAACAACCCAAAACCCAAATAAACCGATAATAAGGAGTAAAATAGAAGCAGAAATAAAAAGTCTCCAATGAAAAAAAAAGCCCAGGATCTAATAACTTCACTGCTGAATTCTAGACTCTCAAAGAACTAACACTAATCCTACTTATACTATCCCAAGAAATTGAGGAGTGAATACTTCCACGCTCATTCGACAAGGCCTTATTAAAACCAGTCAAAGACACAACCAAAAAAGACTATAGCCAACATCTCTGATGAACACAGATACAAAGAAACCTCAATAAGATTCTAGCAAATGGAATTCCACAACACATTAAAAAGATTATTCATCAATGCTAAGTGGGGCTCATCCAGGGATGCAAGGGTGGTCCAACATATGCAAATCAATCAATGTGATGTGTCAACAGGATGAAGGACAAAAAAAATGATCATTTCAACTGACACTGAAGAAAGCATTTGATAAAATTCAACGTCTCTTCATGATAAAAAGTCAGAAAAAGCTGGGTATAGAAGTGATTTACCTCAACATGATAAAAACCATATATGACAGACGTACAGCTAGTATTATAATGAATGGGGAAACACTGAAAGCCTTTCCTCTAAGCTCTGGAACAAGACAAGGATCCCCACTTTCACCACCGTTGTTCAACTAGTACTGAAAGTTCTACCTACAGCAATTAGATAAGCGAAAGAAAGAAAGGACATCAAAATTCGAAAGAAAAAAGTCAAATTGTCCTTGTTTGCAGATACTATGATCTAATATCTAGAGATAATGAAAGATTCCACAAAAAAGTATTAAAGCTGATAAACAAATTCAGTAATCCTGCAGGATACAAAATCAACATTCAAAAATCAGTAGCATTTCTGTATGTCAGCAGTAAATAATATGAAGTAGAAACTATGAAAGTAATCCTAATACAGCTACCAATAAAATAAAATATCTAGGAATAAACTTAACCAAAGAATTGAAATACCTCTATAGTGAAAAGTATGAAACATTAATGAAAGTGAAGAGGTCACAAAAAATTAGAAAGCTAGATATTCCATATTTGTGGATTGGAAGAATCAATCCACAATAGCCCATACTATAGCCCAAAGCAATCTACAGATACAAAGCAGTCTCT
>NW_003853520.1:0-3063 GCF_000181295.1 Otolemur garnettii
TATTATTATCCAAAACTAATAATTTTTGATGCATTAGTCTCTTATGTAGAAAACAAAATGTAGTGTTACAAACCTAAGTAAGATAATATTACATTTTATAAATGCTTTGAAATATCTCTTTGTTGTTGGCCAAAACTGATCAAAATTAACTGCAATTTACCTATCTAGCCTTTCCTAGTATAATTGTTATTTGGGTGGGGAAATGTATTTCGGGGGCTCTCTACGCTGTTATCTTCCCAGAATCCTTTCACTACTACCATTTAAAAAAAAAAAATTATTAGATACAGAAAAACTGAATTTCTCTTTAACTAGCATCCATGATCCCTGATCCCTTTTTTCTCCCTGTAGTACTGTTTGGCCTCCCACTCTGTCCCTTGTATTTTTTCCTTATAAACATATGGAATCATGAATACCATGTAGTATTATGTGGTTAACACACACACACACACACACATACACACACACACACAGCTTTTTCTATAAACAATACAGACATATTCTGTAACTTTCTTTTATCACTTAATAATTTTTGTGTTTTTTCATATTATAATTCATATATATTATATGACATATATATAATTTTTTCCTTTTAATGTTCAATGTTATGTATGATCATATTTATTATACTATATGTTAACCTATGTAATAAATTTGGATATTTATGTATTTTCAATTTTTCACTCTTGAACACAATTCTCCTATAAAAATTAACTTACTCATCCTCCATGTATAAGCGATATATACCTAGAAGAATTGCTGGGTTGGAAGGCATGTGGCTTTCCAATTTGACAAGATTTTGCCAAATTTCTCTTCAAAGTGGCTGCACTAATTTACATTTCTACAGCAGAGGAGGTTCAAAATATTTCTATTTCCCCACATTCCTATCATTACTCAAAATGTCAGTCTTCTTTATTTTTAATAACTTGACAAGTGAAATATATATTTCATTGCTTATTCAATTTAAAATTTCTAAATTGTATTTGCCTAGCTAAGCCAATGGGATTCTCTCTTAGGATCTTGACTTTGAGTAGAATTTAACAAGAGCAAGGAAAAAAATCCTCATCTAAGAATAACACCTTGATGAAGATAGGGGACTGTGAAGCAGGGGCTCTAAGTAGGCACCCAGCCCCCTGGCCACAACTTTCTGCATAATATGTCTGTGTTTAATCCAACATGATTAAACATGAGCCACATGTGGCTACCAGACACTTAAAAAATGACCAGTACAAAAGAAGAACTACATTTTTTATTTTGTTTAATGCCAATTTAAGTTTAAATAGCCACATGCAGGTCATGGCTACCATATTAAACAGTACCATTGCAGAACAGCCTTTTAAATCCCAGCTTTATCATTTGATATTGCATCTGGAGCAAGTTACTTAATCTCTCCATTTCTCTATTCCTATTTTCTGTAAAATAGAAATTTTTGATGCAATGAATTAAGAAGAAATAAAGTGCTTATAATGATGTCTGACATGTGGTAAGTGCTATTTCTATAGATGTTTGGTCTTGTTTTACTAGTGAAAAAGAACTTTTTTTTTTTTTTTGAGACAGAGTCTCACTATGTCATCCTCAGTAGAGCACTGTGGCATCACAGCTCACAGCATCCTCAAACTCTTGGGCTTAAGTGATTCTCTTGCCTCAGCCTCCCAAGTAGCTGGAACAACAGGTGCCTGCCACAATGCCCAGCTATTTCTTTGTTCTAGTTACCATTGTTGTTTGGCAGGCCCAGGCTGGGTTTGAACCCACCAGCCCCAGTGTATGTGGCCTGTACCCTAGCCACTGAGCTACAGGCACCAAGTCGAAAGTGAACATTTTTATGTTTATTTGGCTATTTAGATTTCTTCTTGTGTGATTACTTGCATGTTATGTTTGCTTGTTTTACTACCCAATCATTTGCCTTTATCTTGGATTCAGTTCAAATTAAATTAATTTTATGGAACTATTCAAGTGGTTAAGTATTTTTGAACACTTAAGACTTTAAAGTGTATTTAAAACACTGAGAAAGAAAAACAACAAAAAATTATATCCATTAAAAGTATAGAATAAAAACATTTTAGGTTGAAATTTTATAGTATATCTCTAATAAAGTTTTCATAGAAGAGATTACAGAATTATAAGAAATAATAATTTTCCAAATTTAAAAAGAGAAATAAACCTCACTTTTCTGTTTCTTGTTAATCTGGCCAAGAATTTATCAATTTTATTAATCTTTTCAAAGAACCAACTTTTTGTTTCACTGATCTTGTGAATGGTTCTTATGCTCTCAATTTCATTTAATTCTCATTTAATTTTGGTGATTTCTTTTCTTCTACTAGGATTGGGATGAAATTACTCTTCCTTTTCCAGCTCCTTGAAATTGTTCATTAAGTTGTTGATATGTGCACTTTCTGTTTTGTGAAATTTAAAGCAATGAATGTCCCTTTTTGTAGTAACATATATAGAAGCAAAAACAAAGACCATGTGATCTACTCACTAGTTGCAGAAAAAGCTTTTGACAAAATTTGGCATCCTTTTCACATAAGAACACTTAAGAAAACAGGCATAGGTGGGACATTTCTTTTCTTTCTCTTTCTCTCTCTCTTTTTTTTTGAGAGTCTCACTTTGTCACTCTCAGTAGAGTGCCAGGGCATCACAGCTCACAGCAACCTCAAACTCTTGATTATCTTGCTTCAGTCTCTTGAGTAGCTGAGACTACAGGTGCCTACCACAATGCCTGGCTATTTTTAGAGATGAGGTCTTGCTCTGGTACAGGCTGGTCTCGAACTCATAAGCTGAGGTGATCCACCCACCTCAGCCTCTCAGAGTGTTAGGATTACAGGCGTAACCCACCACGCCCAGCCTGATATTTCTTAAACTAATAGAGGTCATCTACAACAAGTCCTCAGCCTGAATGGAGTGAAACTGAAAGCATTTTTACTTAGAAATGAAACCGGCTCGGTGCCTGTGGCTCAAGCGGCTAAGGCGCCAGCCACATACACCTAAGATGGCGGGTTCAAATCCCCAGCCCGGGCCCGCCAAACAACAATGATGGCTGCAACCAAAAAATGGCCAGGCGTTGTA
>NW_003853520.1:4567-6374 GCF_000181295.1 Otolemur garnettii
CCCGGCTATTTTTTTTGTTGTTGTTGCAGCTATCATTGTTGTTTTGGCGGGCTGGGCTGGATTCGAACCCGCCATCTTAGGTGTATGTGGCTGGCGCCTTAGCCACTTGAGCCACAGGCACAGAGCCGACAAGTAGAATCTAGAAAGAACTGAAACTAAACAAAAAAGAGCAAACAATCCCATCTATTACTGGGCAAGACACATGAACAGAACCTTCTGAAGAAGACAGATGAGTGGCCAAAAAACACATGAAAAAAATGCTCATTATCCCTAACCATCAGGGAAATGTAAATCAAAAACACCCTGAGATAGCACCTAACCCCAGTGTGACTAGCCCACATTACAAAGTCCCAAAGCTGCACATGCTGGTGTGGATGTGGAGAGAAGGGAACACTTTCACACCGCTGGTGGGACTGTAATCTAATATGCCCTCCATATATGGAAAGAAGTATGGAGAATCCTCAAAGAACTAAAGCAAACCTTCCATTTGATCCTACATTGCTAGGTATCCACCCAGAAAAAAAAAATTTTTTTTGCCGGGTACAGTGGTTTATGCCTATAATCCTAGGACTCTGGGAGGCCAAGGTGGATAGATTGCCTGAGTTCAGGAGTTTGAGACGAGCCTGAGTAAGAATAATACTGTTTCTAAAAATAGTTGGGCACTGTGGCAGTTTCCTTTAGTCCCAGGTATTTGCTATTTGGGAGGCTGAGGCAAGAGGATTGCTTGAGCCCAAGAGTTTGATGTTGCTGTGAGCTATGATGCTACATCACTCTACTCAGGGTGACAAAGTGAGACTCTGTCTCAAAAATAAAAATCATTTTACTATACAGAGATTTGTACTAGAATGTTTATTGTGGCTTAATTCACAATCTCCAAGATGTGGAATCAATCCAAGTGCCCATCAACTCATGAATGGATTAATATTGATTAACTTTGGTGTATGTATTCCATGGAATACTATTCAGAGATAAAAAGATGGAGACTTTACATCTTTTGTATTTACCTGGATGGAGTTGAAGAACATTCTTCTTAGTGAAGTATCACAAGAATGAGAATTCCAGTGTATGCAATCCTAATGTGAAACCAACAGATGAACAACTATACCCCCTCATGAGAGAAAAACACAATTAAATTCAAGTGGAGAAGAGGGAGGAGAGAAATGGGAGAGAGGGGAGGGACTGGTAGGCTCTCACCTAATGGGCATGATGTACATGTATATGGTACATCTCTTGGGTGAAGGGGTTAAATACAACTTGAACTTTATCTGATGAATGCTAACAATGTCATCTAATCATTTGTACTCTCATATTAATCTGAAATAAATAAAAGAAACAAACTTCAAAACAAAAAGTACACTTTGAATATTCAAGCAGGACAAATCAAAATAAAGTCACACCTAGGAAACATGGTACTGAAATTGAAAAACAACGAGAATCAAAACTCCAATCTGAAAATCTATTGATTTTTTGCTTCCTACACTTTCAACTGAGTTAGTTTTTGCTCTTGGTGAGATACATGCTAGTAATTACTTCTGTGGAAATCTGTAGATAGTCATCTGTCTTGGCCTTTATATATTGAAAATTCTCTCTCTCTCTTTTTTTCTCAAATCTAGCAGAATATAAAATTCTGAATTGGCCATTCTTTCCCCTTAGAGTTATCCAGGTATTAATTCATTGTCTTCTGGACTCTATTATGGTTTGTGGGAAGATCTTTGTCAACATAATTGCCATTTATTTAAGGTAAAGTACACAATAGTTATAACTATCTTAAATGTTATTTTCAAACTCTTATTCACAGTAATAATAA
>NW_003853521.1:0-3228 GCF_000181295.1 Otolemur garnettii
TGAAGTCCCTCAGATCCCTTTTGCCCTCAGTTTCCTTATTCAAAAAGTAGTCTTCTAGGGTAGAGATTCTTAGAACATTGCATATGTGTTTTTTTTTTAAGAGGTTCTCTTTATCCTGTGAACTGATTCTATGACCAAGAAAGGGATAGAATCACTGTTTTGGGAGCTTCCTAGTCTATAAAGTATATTTAATCTCAAAAGATACTCATCTCACCTTTAATTCATATTTACCAAAACCCTAAATAAATATCTAATTACCCTACTGTGGGGTGTCATGTGTTTCTTCAGATCCGGACTCGAATTCCAGAGTTCCAGCCACAAACCTTGATGGACTTTGGCTCTGGTTCTGGTTCTGTCACCTGGTGAGTAGCTTTCTTCATCCTTGTCTTTATCAGTTCTAGCTATAGGGCAGTGGTTCTGATCCTATGGGTCGTGACCCACAGGAACTATATTAAAGGCCTGCAGCATTAGGAAGGTTGAGCACCGCTGCTCTAGAGAGTCATTCTTGTACAGCGCTAGTATCTAGAGACTGGGAAACCAGAGAGAGAATAAGAAAATTGGAAGCCTAGAATATTTCTTCCTCTGATTAGGCAAGACAGAAGAAAGTGTGTGGCTTGGGACCAGAACTTAAATGTCAAGTTAAAACAGGCCCATATTTAGAAAGGCTAAAAGGGAAAGGATTTATAGAGCATAAGTTTTACATATCAATCAAAATTTTTTTGCCCATAATATTTTTTTGAGTCTGCCATTTTTTTAGAAGTTGTAAATGAAGTAAGAAGATAACATTGTTAGTTTTCTATTTTAACATAACATTCTGTTTTCCCAGGGGTGAGGTTGGGAGTTGGTGGATCTCTGGAGAGGATGTTCTGTCATGAGAATTAGTGATTTATATTTTGCCATCTTAGGGCTGCTCACAGTATTTGGGGCCAGAGTCTTCGTGAATATGTGTGTGTGGACAGCTCAGCTGCCATGTTGGGTTTGGCGGAAAAGCTACTGAAAGGTGAGGACAAACATTAAAGGAGACCATTTCCAAAGTTGATGGAGTTGAACAAATCAATACTGGAAAAGGTGTTTTATTGGGAAATAGAGAAGTAATGTTAAGATGAATCTTGTCTGCTTCCAACGTTTTGGTCAAGAAGAAGATACTGAAGGCTTTTGCTAGACAGTGGATGGGTTGAGTAAGGTTAACAGGCTGGGAGACCCAATATTCTCCCTGCCCTTTTTTATATTTGCTTACCCTATTGCATTTCACTCTTACCTAGTGTTTTCTGTATTCTTGGGGCTGTGTTTGTTATCTGGTTATCTCTTCAGTTTATATCTTTGGCTGATAACTTCCTATACACTCATAGCTGCCACATCTCTTTCCTCCACAGGTGGTTCAGAATCTGGGGAGCCTTATGTTCCAGGTGTCTTTTTCAGACAGTTTCTACCTGTATCACCCAAGGCAAGTGGCAGTGTTGAGAGTATTTTAATATGAGATGTAGCAGATGGAGAAGTGTGGCCTCAGCTTTGCAACCCAGCATTGAGTATTAGAAAATAAAAGAGAATAGAAGAAACTGAGCATAGGACTTGGTTGTACCCTTGGAATGGGAAGACATTGGGTCTGTCATGTTCCTTGTCTTGGTCCTCAGGTACAATTTGATGTGGTGGTATCAGCCTTTTCCTTAAGTGAATTGCCCAGCAAGGATGCCCGCGCCAAGGTAGTTCAAACCTTGTGGCGCAAGACAAGTAATTTCCTGGTGAGTTAAAATCCCTTTTCCCCACATTTCAAGTCTTAAAGCAGCTTCACGGATTTCATGCCTTTTCTTCTCTCATTGTCTTCATTTGAGAACAGTTTCCTCCTTTGAGTCTCTTTATCCTTTGAGATATGCTCTCCATCCCTGTGATATGTATAGTACCCGTTTACTTTTAGGCCCTACTCCATCTGTGAATGTTCTTACAGAGCTTCTGACATTTAAGTTTTCATGTAATTCAGGGCTTCTGCTTACTTTTCCCCTTTTGTGAATAGGTATTGGTGGAGACTGGAACAAAAGCTGGGCACTGCCTTCTCATGGAGGCCAGAGACCTGGTCCTTAAGGTGAAGTTCCTTCTCTTTCCTTCATTCCCCTACCCATCTGTCCCCAGTTACTGTTACTCCCCTGAAAACTAAAGATGCCATCATACATTGGTAGGGGTAACTCTCAGGAAACTAAACATATAAAGTCGTTAAAATAAGACAGTTGTTGGCAGATGAGGACCTATGAACCAAATCTGACCTGCCACCCATTTGTGTCAGCCATGTGTATTTGTGCCTCTGCTGTCTATGACTGCTTTTGCACTATAGAGCTGAGTAGTTAGAAGCATTTCGCCTACCCTCTGGCCCATTATGGCCCCTGATCTATGGCATTGCTGAGCCCAAAACTAGATCACTGTCGCATAATATGAGCCAGTGTATAATCATAAATTCAGTTGTCCTTGAGTGGGATTTTTTGGAAAGTGGAAGTTGCTGACAAAGGAGAGCACCATACTATGTGCCAAGTTCTTGTCTTTCCCTTGCTGTTAAGAGAAAGTTCTTTGTTTAGAATATTAAAAATGCAGCCAGCTTAACTCAGAGAACATAGTTAATCCTTAGTTGGTGATTATTAGAATAGAATATTAAAGGAGTCCTCAATTTACTGAGTGCAGAGATTGAGTTATGGAAATAGACTCCTCAGACTCAACTTTAATTTCCTTTGATTTCAGAGAAAAGAGAAGTTGCCTTTGGACCTTCGACCTGGTTTTGTCTTTGCCCCAGTGAGTATTTTTTCTGCCTGAACTCAGGTATGGCCAGGAACAGTGAGAGGGGAAAGCTTAGCCACTCTGCACTGTCCAGTTCCTACCTAACGATTCCCCTGGCCCTCCCTACCCCCTGCGCCTGTCCTCTGTTCTCCCCGGACCCTCCTGACTCTATCATTCTTTAGTTCTTCAGTTTTGTGAGTGATGACTCTTTGTCTCACCTCATGTCTTTGTGTTCACAGTGTCCTCATGAACTTCCTTGTCCCCAGTTGACATCCTCTAAGCCCTTGGCCTGTAGCTTCTCCCAGGGGTACCATCCCATCCCCTTCAGCTGGGTATGTACTCTGGGGATACTGCAGGGAGAAAACAGTTTAGGAAAGCAAGAAGAGTAAGAATTAGGTGGGAGGAGTTGGAGAATTTATAGAGTAGCCTGGAGCCTGCATGTGTATGATTTATACAGTATGAAAAGGGATG
>NW_003853521.1:5208-6357 GCF_000181295.1 Otolemur garnettii
TGTCTGTTGCCTCATTAGCAACTGTGTAGTAACTTATGCTTTTCATTAGGTCGTCACCGCCGCATCCTCAGCTTCCTGGGCTGCACTTCTGCTGGTGTGTTCCTGGGAGCAGGACTCATGCACATGACTGCTGAAGCTCTGGAGGAAATTGAAACACAGTTCCAGAAGTTCATGGTGCAGGTAAGCAGCAGAGATGACTGAGCTGCAGGACTCTGAGGCCAGAACGATAAACAGAACCAAGGAAAGAAGCAGGGGAAAGTGATGGAGCCAAGGACATGGAGGGAAGGACGGAAGGCAGACAGCCCTCTGTGAAGGCAGGTCAGACTGGGCTTTGAGGAAAGCAGCATTGCTGAAGAGACAGGAAGCCAAGCTGCTGCTTCCTCCCTCTAATTCTGCTTCTTTCTCCCTAGAACAGGACAAAAAGTGAGGGAAATTCTTCTGAGGATGCTCATTCAGCTCGTGTAAGTATCTCCCACCAGCTTCTACCTCCAAGGCGAGTAGAACCAGAGTCTTTCATTCCCAGCCCCTTCTGAGATGAATATTTGAAGAATACCAAGAATCCCTCCTGCTCCCCAGCTCAGACACTAGAGAGGAAAGAAGGAGCCAAGCCCATCCTTTTGGGTTTATGGAACCCCAGCAGAAGCTCTCGATTTACTTTCATTTCCTTCTGTCCCTGGACCCGCTGATGTACTCCACCTTGTTTCCCCATAGATCCCTTAGTCCCTCTGCCATTCTTGTTGTCACATGTGGGTGTCTATTCTTGCCTTCATTCCCCTACCCGTTACTGACTTCTGTTACCACATTTTCCCATTCTCTTCTATCTCCCAACGCCACATCCGTCCGACTCCATCTTCCTTTCCCATCTCACAGCCTCCCATTCTGTTCCCAGATGGAATATCCCTATGGAGAGCTCATCATCTCCCTGGGCTTCTTCTTCGTCTTCTTTTTGGAGTCGCTGGCACTGCAGTGCTGTCCTGGGGCTGCGAGAGGATCAACAGTGCAGGAGAAGGAGTGCGGTGGGGCTCATGACTTTGAACTCCACAGCCATGGACCTCTCCCCTCATCTTCACAGAGTCCCCTCCGAGCATTCGTGCTCTTGCTGTCACTCTCCTTTCACTCAGTGTTTGAGGGTCTCGCTGTGGGGCTGCA
>NW_003853522.1:0-993 GCF_000181295.1 Otolemur garnettii
AGACAAGGTTGTTCTGTTGCCATTACTATTCAACATAGTGCTGGAAGTTCTAGCCAATACAATTAGGCAAGAGAAGGAAATAAAGGGCATCCAAATGGGAGCAGAGGAGGTCAAACTCTCCCTCTTTGCTGACAAGATGATATTATACTTAGAGAACCCCAAAGACTCAACCACAAGACTCCTGGAAGTCATCAAAAGATACAGTAATATCTCAGGATACAAAATCAATGTCCACAAGTCAGTAGCCTTTGTAGAGGCCAATAATAGTTAGAATGAGAAGCTAATTAAGGACACAACTCCCTTCACCATAGTTTCAAAGACCTAACAAAAGTGGTGAAGGACCACTATAAAGAAAATTATGGAATCCTAAGAAAGGAAATAGCAGAGGATATTAACAAACAGATGAACATACATGCTCATGGCTGGGAAGAATCAACATTGTTAAAATGTCTGTACTTCCCAAATCAATCTATCAATTCAATGCCATCCTCATTAAAATATCAACATTGTACTTTCAAGATCTGGAAAAAATGATTCTGTGTTTTGTATGGAACTGGAAAAAAACCCGTATAGCTAAGGCAGTTCTTAGTAATAAAAACAAAGCTAGGACATCAGCATACCAGATTTTAGGGGATACTACAAAGCCATAGTGGTCAACACAGCATGGTACTGGCACAAAAATAAAGACATAGACATTTGGAATGAACAGAAAACCACAAAATGAACTAACATCTTACAACCACCTAATCTTTGATAAACCAAACAAGAACATACCATGGGGGAAAGACTCCCTATTCAATAAATGGTGCTGGGAGAACTGGATATCGACAGGTAAAAACTGAAACTGGACCCACACCTTTCTCAGTTACAGAAATTGATTCAAGATGGAAAAAGGACTTAAATTTAATACATGAAACAATGAAAATACTCAAAGAAAGCATAGGAAAAACACTGGAATAGATCAGCCTTGGGAAACACTTCATGAAGATTTCC
>NW_003853522.1:5275-6350 GCF_000181295.1 Otolemur garnettii
GATACTGCCCTTGGAATTACTCTCTAAAATCTGTAATAGCAAAATCCACAATGTATCGCTCCCATAACCATTTTGGATCATTTTTATGTTTCTCTAAGATTGTCCTTTAAGCCATATTAGCAGAGTGACTTCAGTTCTCTCAGGTCCCCCATTTTATTTGGTGTGCTTAGCATCCCCTGACTCCCAAATGAAATGCTGCAAAATACTGTGGCATTTGGACAGGAATGTTCAAGTTATCCACTTGCTTTTTGTTTTTGAAATGAAATAATTGGCTGCTTTTGTCCTTAGGTAAAGAAAAAAGATAAATTTATTATCAATTATATGTGTTGGTTTGTGATTAAAATTATTGAATTACCTCTTTAAAGAACCTTTTTCACTCTATAAATATATATTATGGATGGAAGAAATACTTTAAGATATAGTAGAAACCAAAAGGAGAAATAAAGGCTTCTCTAATCCCATCATCCATATAATATTTACCATAACATTTTTTTAATTTTCCTTTTTTGAGTGTATTTTGCTTTTAATTGACTCATAATAAGTGTACATTTTGATGGGGTATAGTGTGATGTTTTGATACATGTATACATTATATTTTTTATTAAATCATAGCAGTATACATTAATGCAATTATAGGATACAATGTGCTGGTTTTCTTTACAATTTGAAATACTTTCATAAAACTGGTTAAAATAGTCTTCACTACATTTTCTTAGTTATTGTGTTAAGACATTTATATTCTGCACTTAGTAGATTTAACATGTACCCTTGAAAAATACATCATAGGTGTGGTCCCACCAATAATCCTCCCTCCACCCTTCCTCCCCTGACCTTTACCCTCCCCCTCCTCTTTCCCCTTCATCTTGGGCTATAGTGGGGTTATATATAGCATTCGTACAGAAGTGTGGGTCTTTATAAATTGGTTTCTTAGTAGGGCTGAGTACATTGGATACTTTTTCTTCCATTCTTAAGATACTTTCCTAAGAAGAATATGTTCCAGCTCCATCCATGTAAACACAAAAGAGGTAAAGTCTACATATTTTTTAAGGCTGCATAATATTCCATGGTGTACATA
>NW_003853523.1:0-6349 GCF_000181295.1 Otolemur garnettii
CCATCAAACAAAAGCCCAGGACCTAATGGCTTCAAACACTTAAAGAAGAACGAATAACATTTATTCTCAGAGCTTCAAAAAACGGAAGAGGGAGGAATATTTCCAAAGTCATATCATGAAGCCAATACTAGCCTGGTGCCAAAACCAGACAAGCACACAACAGGTGCCGAAACCAGACAAGCACACAACAGAAGCAAACTACAGGCCAAGATCCTGGATGAACACAGATGAAAACATCTTCAACAAAAAAACTGGCAAACCACATACAACAACACATTTAAAAGACCATTCACCATTATCAAGCAAAATTCATCCCAGCGATGCAAAAGTGGTTCAACACATGCAAATCTTCAATGAATGTGAAACATCATATTAACAGGATCAAGGATAAAAGCTATGTGATCATTTCAATAGAGGCTGGAAAAGTGTTCAACAAAATTCAACATTTCTTTAAGGTTAAAACGAACTGGGTATAGAGGAAGCATACCTTGAAACAATAAAAAGCATATATGACAAACCCACAGCCAGTTACACACTGATTGGGGAACAAATGGAAAAACTTTCCTCTAAGTTCTGGAACAAAACCATTCCTATTCAGCATGATACTGGATGTCCTAGTCAGAAAAGAAAGAAATAAAAGGCATCCAAATTGGAAAGGAAGAAATCAAGTCATCGTTGTTCACAGAAAACATGATCTCATATTTAGAAAAACCTTAAAACTCTAACAAAAACACTCTTAGAACCGATAAATGAATTCAGTAAAGTTGCAGGATACAAAATCAACATAGAAAAATAAGTAGCCTTTACATATGTCAACAGTGAACAAAATGAAAAGGAAATCAAGAAAGCAATCCCAATTGCATTAGCTATAAAAAATAGAATACTTAGGAATAAATTCAACCACACAAGTGAATGATCTCCACAAGGAAAACTGTAAGACACTGATGAAAGAAATTAAAGGGGATGCAAAACCTGGAAAAATATTCCATCCTCATAGATTGGAAGAATTAATATTGTTAAAATGTCAATACCACTCAAGCAGTATAGAGATTCAATGCAATCCTTATCAAATTACCAGTGACATTATTCACAGAAATAGAAAAAGAGATCTTAAAATTTGTATGGAACCTCAAAAGACCCCGAAAAGCCAAAGCAATCATGAGCAAAGAGAACAAAAGAGGAGGCAACACACTTCCTGACTTCAAAATATATGACAAAACCATAGTAACTTAAACAGTATGGTACTGGCATAAAAACAGGCACACAGACCAATAGAAGAGAATGAAAGAAGAACTCAGAAATAAATTTTCACACTAACAGTCAACTCATTTTCAAAAAAGGCATTAAGAACATACATGGGGGAAACACCACTCTCTTCGATAAAGACTACTGGAAAAACTGGGTAACCATGTGCAGATGAATGAAGTTAGACCACTGCCTCATCACATAAAAAGAAAATCAACCCACGGTGGATTAAAGACTTAAATGTAAAGCCCAAAACTATTAAACTACTTGAAAAAAACACTGGGGAACTACTAGGAGACATTGGTATGCACAAAGATTATTTTGGTAAGACCTCAAAAAAACACAGGCAACAAAAGCAAAAATAGACAAATGGGATCACAACAAGCTAGGGAGCTTCTGCACAGCAAAGAAAACAATCAGCAAAGTGAAGAGACAATCTACAGAAAGGGAGAAAATATTTGCAAATATTGTCAAATATCTATCTGACATTCTGTATTAACAGCCAGAATATATAAAGAACTCAGACAACTCAATAGAAAAGGGAAAAAACAATACCCAAATAATTTGGTTTTAAAATGGGCAAATGATCTAAATAGACATTCCTCTAAGTAGACATACAAATGACCAAGAGGAAGTTGAAAAAAGTGCTTAACATCACTAATCATCAGGGAAATGCAAGTCAAAACCACAGTAAGATATGATCTCATCCCAGTTAAAATGGCTTGAATCCAAAGGACAAAATAATATTGGATGCTGACAAGGATGCAGGGAAAGGGCAACACTCCTGCCCTATTGGTGAGGATGTAAACCAGGACAGCCACTGTGGAGAATGCTATGGAATTTCCCCTCAAAAAAAAAAAAAAAAGAAAGAAAGAAAGAAAGAAAAACTAAGAATAAAAGTAACATACAATCCAGCAACCCCACTGCTGGGTATTTATCCAAAAGGCAAGGAATCAGTATACTGAAGAGACAGCTGCACTCCTGTGTTTACTGCAACCCTAGTCACAATAGCCAAGATTTGGAATCTACCTGAGTGTCCATCAACATACATACATAATGGGATACTATTCCATCAAAAAAAGAATGAAATCTGTAATTTACAGCAACATGGATGGAACTAGAGGTCACTATGTTAAGTGAAATAATCCAGGCATACAAAGAAAAATACTGCATTAACCAAACCTTTAAGGTATGGGTAACTCCAGTACTATTTAAAGTGTTCAAAGGCATAAGAAGTAAAACTTGCAAATTCTGGTTATGAAACATTCATGCCAAGAAAGCACAAAACTCTACCAGTACAGATGAACCTCACCTAAGAATATCTGCACAAAAATACTACATAAAATATAATCAAACAGAATTTAGTAGGTTGTTTAAAAATTAAAACAACATGACCAGGTGGGAGCTATTTGACAAATAGAAAGGTGATTCAGTATCAGAAAATCTGTGAATATATTTTACAATATTTATTTTAATAAATAAATCTGTGAATATATTTTACAATATTTATTTTATTGTTTCCATATTTTTATCACTCATTTTGTTTCTTCCCCTGTGAATCGTCTTTTCATATTCTTTACTCATTTTACTTCTCTGTCTTATTGGATTTTTAAATTATTGCAGAAGCTCTTGAAATTAGAATGCTGAAGTGTTTTCATAGACCCAAAATGAAAAATCGTACGATTGTTTCTACAGACAGTGAAGAGGTGTTTAACAAAATTCAATATCCATTCTGGCCTCACACACACACACACACACACACAAATTCTCAATAAAGTTAGATTGGGGATATTTCCTTAACACGATATATCTATATGAATTCAAACTCCAGCACCGTGTTTGAGCTCAGGCAAGCCACTGGCCTCAGCCTCCCAGAGTGCTAGGATTACACTCCAGGCATGAGCTACTGCTCCCAGCAGCAAATTAATTTTAGAACACACTTTATATTTCCACATGTAACCACTATAAAAAGTACTGATGGCATGTTTTGCATTCTTAATTTATACCAAGTTTTTGAGTTCTGGTATGCATTTTATAGTGACAGCTCAGTTAGGACATCTCATGTACTAAATAGCTAGCTACAAGTGGTCTGTGGCTACCATGTCACACAGTGCAGTTGTGAAGGGTGGGGAAAGGGGAACAACCGTGCTGGCAAAATGCTGATGGGCAAGTGAGTTTGTGTACCTCCAAGAAGAGCAATTTTGCATGATCTATCAAAATTTAAGTGTATAGATCATGTGATCCCAGATACCACTAGTAGAAATTGATTCCATAGAGTTTGCTGCTTGGCGTTCTGTATTTTTAAGTTTCTGCATTCGTTTGGCAACTTGATGCAGAAAGGTCGCATCGACTGCATGTCACCTCACAAGGTAAGAGTACCCACTTTATGACATTTCTGTTTTCATCAGTGAAAATGGTTACTTGATTGCTTCGATTCACATTTCTTAGATTATTAATGAAGCTGATTGTTTCCATATTTTTATCACTCATTTTGTTTCTTCCCCTGTGAATCATCTTTCCATATTCTTTACTCATTTTACTTCTATGTCTTATTGGGTTTTTAAATTATTGCAGAAGCTCTTGAAATTAGAATGATGAAGTGTTTTGCCATACCAATAACCAATTCTCTGATTCTCCAGACACCAATTGTTCAGCAATTCTGACACACTAACTACCTGAGGTCAGCACAGACCCTAAGGTTAAGGGCTCAGGCCACAAGATTGTTCCCCACTTGTGACTTTAGTCACAAGCCCCAGGCCTCCCGTACTTCTGACAGACCAGCTATAAATCAGGCATTCCCATGGCCCCCTCCGCAGCTTCAATAATTTGCTATAACAGCTCACAGAACTCAGGAATTCACTTTACTTACATTTATTGGTTTATCTGGAGAAGTACCTAGAGCAAGGCTTAGAGGGGTCCTGTGGCATTGGGGTACACCACCTTCCCAACACATGGAAGGTCTCCAAGCCATGTTGTTTAGGGGTTTTATGGAGACTTCATCAAAGACAGGCATGGTGGATTACTAACTCAATCTCCAGAACCTCTACCCTCCCTGGAGGTTGGGGGAATGGGACTAAAAATTCCAGGGATCTAATTAAGGCTTGGTCTTCCTGGTGACCAGCCTCTGTCTTGAGGCTACCTAGAGTCCCAACAAAGGATGGTGACTATACATCTTTTATATTAATTTGGATGAAGCGGAAATACATTCTTCTTAGTAAAGCATCACGAGAATGGAGAAGCAAGAATCCAATGTACTCAATTCTGATATGAGGACAATTGATGCTAGCACATGGTGGGGGGAGGGGGAATGGGGGAGCGGGGTGGTGGTGGTGTGGGACCAAGTGTGTGACACACCTCTTGGGGGCAGGACACTATTAATAGAGGGACTTTGCTCAGCAAATACAAGCAGTGTAACCTGGCTCATTGTTCTCTCAATGATTCCCCAACAATAACAAAAAAAAGAGTTGCCATATTAGAATGAAAACATGCTCCTATCGCCCAGGAAATTCCAAGGGATTTAGGAACTCTGTCAGGAACCCGGGGACAACGACCAAACATTAGAAGACACTACTTTTACCTTTATCCCTCAGGAAAATACCAGGGGGCTTTTAGGAGCTCTGTGCCAGGAACCAGGGACAAAGAGCAGATACATATTTGCTATAGCATAAAGGGCGTGAACATTTGTTATCTACATAGCAACTATTTTCCTCTCCTGACTTGTCTTTTCATTTTTATGCAAGGATATGTGTCAGTTTTCCCTCAGGCTCCAGGAGTATCTCTCCACCTTGAGAGCAGCTGCAGCTGTATGTTCACATAATCAGTATGTCAATTCACCTGCCAATGCCACCTCTGTTTAAATTATTTTATCTCTTAATGTCTGGTGGAAAAAGTCCTCACAGATTGCAATTTTCCCCTCTTTTCTGCTATTTCATCTTCCAGATGAGCATTAAAAGCCTTCACTCAAATTCAAAAATAAAAGACTGCATTCTGGTTCTAAATGCCTAGAACCTACAGGTTAATTCAAGTCTTCCTATCCCAAAAGGTGTCAAGTCTCTTCCTTTGTCCAGGTTCTCATTTTCATCCCTGGAGAAGCTCTGGAGTTTCCTTCCATAGCTTCATCTTGTTTCTAGTTAGCAAATTGTTGCTATCGTGTTGGGGATAGTTTCCTGTTGCCACTTTTAAGTAGTTCTTTTCCTCTACATTGAAGGAATGTTATTGATGTTCACGTTTCTTATTTGTCCTCTGAATGTGGCTTTGGCCATACCACATAGATTTCTTCTCAGTCAGATTGGATATGGTCTAATACCAGGTCAAAGTAGCTTCTTAAAAATGAGTTAGTGAGCTTTTCCTGCTTGGAATAGATCATAGTATGGTAATTGTGTGTTTCATGAACACTGAAATGATAGCTTTTTCCATAAGACGCTGCAAACCTGAGTCCTGGTAGAGAAAATTATTTTAATACTTCCCTGGACTCTGGTATCTGAGAGTTGAACAGACATCTCACTGTGGGCTTAATTCACATTCCTCAAATTATCAGCAAGGTTGAACATTTCTACATATGTTTAGGAGCCACGGATCCTGTGAATTCATGTTCATGTTCTTGGCCTCCTTTTCTGCTGGATTGTTTCTTTAGAACTTTTGCAAGGGATATCAATCAAACTAGCAATGGAAACCCAGTTAACATACACATCCTCACTTCATATTTATCCATCAACCAATGCAGTAAATCACAACCTGGTGAATTACATTCTTTCTGATCTTCATTCAGCTAAAATTTACTGAGCACCTACTGATGTCAGGTGAGTAAGGCAGACAAAATATCTAGCATCGTGGAGCTCCCATTTTAGTGGGGGAGACAGGTAATAAGAATCTTAAACAAGGCAGTGCCTGTGGCTCAGTGAGTAGGGCGCCAGCCCCATATACCGAGGGTAGCAGGTTCAAGCCCGGCTCCGGCCAAACTGCAACAACAAAAAAAATAGCCAAGAGTTGTGGCAGGTGCCTGTAGTCTCAGCTACTCGGGAGGCTGAGGCAGGAGAATCACCTAAGCCCAGGAGCTGGAGGTTGTGGTGAGCTGTGACACCACGGCACTCTACCGAGGGTGACA